>NC_088356.1:27612500-27912500 GCF_036884655.1 Musa acuminata AAA Group | reverse complement strand
CTATTAATCTATTTGCTTAATAGGTTTCCGATAAAGTAAATTGGCAAGATTACATAGGAATAAGTATAAAGCTTACAAAAGTCAAGAGTTGATCATTTGAGAATTTTGGAAGTATTGCATTTGCCAATATATCAAAAGAAAAGAGAATAAAATTTGAGGACGAAAGTGATAAATGAACTATGTTAGGTTATGTTATGTTGAGAATTCTAGTGGTTATAAATTTTACAATCCTATCATAAATAAAATTATGATGTTAAGAGATGCTGAGTTTAATGAACAATAGATTTGGAATTAAAAAAATATCAAGTAGCATAAGCAAACTACAATTTCAAAAGAAGATGATATACTATAAGTACTGAAAAGCCTTTACTTAAATCATCACCTAAAGTAGCTAGTTCATATGACTTAATAAGTCTTATTATAAAAAACATAATAATAATTTAGAAACTATATAATATAACTCAAAGGATTGATACTAACAATAATCAGCTTTCTTAATTTTATCTTTTTATAGGCTATTATCCATTAACATTAGAAAAAGCTTGAAAAAAAATAAAAATAATTACAAGTTATGATAGAAGAAATACATGCTATTAATAAAAATGATATATATGAGCTCACTATACTTCCTAAATACTATCAAACAATCAATGTTAAGTGAATTTTAAAAATAAAATGAAATACACAAAAAGAGATGGAGAGATACAACACTAGATTGATCGTAATTGGATGAAAACAATAATATGAAATTGACTATGAAGAAATGTTTACACCAATAGCTCAATTAGAGATAGTAATATTAATATAGTTGTATTCATCTCATTATCATTATCATATTCTTATAATGCATCAATAATATTAATATATTTAATTAAAAATAAATGAGCTATAGGATAATAAATATCAGATAATGTATAAGTAGCATCATTAAAAATTTTAACAAATATTTCAATATTGAGGATATAAATTTACTTGTTTTATCAATTTAAACAGTAAGTTTATTCATCTCCTTAGCACCTCAAAAAGATTCAATTGCCATGATAGCTATATTCAACTTATTATCAATTTCATATTCTTCTAATATATCAATAATATTAATATATTCAATTAAAAATAAATGGGCTATAGGATAATAAATACCAAATAATGTATAAGTAGAATCATTAAATTATTTATTTTTTTACAAGCATTCTAATATTAGGATATAAATTGTTTGTGATAAAAGTATATAATTTGAATTGAATATATTATATTTAAAACTCTCATTAAGCGATTCATAAGTTGAATTTCATAAGGTAGAAAAATTCTTGAGAAATCTTTTATGTCTTTTATCATTTAATTTATAAAATACTGCCTCCTCTTTTATTACTTGTGGATGAATTCATAAAAATAAAATTACCTGCTTAATGGAATAAAGAAAAATATCAAGAGATGTAAGTCTTTCTTGTATACATAAATTTAAAACATGACAAATACATCTAACACGAAAAATTAACAAGTTTCTTCCAACTCAGGGCTAGATACAATATTTGCATACGCATTATCAAAATAAATTAAAAAATTTTAGAAACCAAACTATACTTATCCAGAGTAGTTTTTATTATTTTAAAAATATTATTAGCAATATCATTTATCAAAAACTCTAAAGATAACTAGTCTCTTTTGTATGGTCCAATCATTGTCAACCCAATGACATGTAATTCTTAGGATCGGAGCGGCACTAAGAGGGGGGGTTGAATTAGTGCAGCGGATTAAAACTCGTAAGTTTGAAACCGATTTCGTAAATGCGTAGAGATTTCGATTCGACAATAAATGACTTGGTGAAAGTAGCTCGAGTAAAGTGAGAAGATAAAACCAAAACCTTGTTGCTATGTAAATAACGGTTTAAGAAAGGTAAACACTCACATATTCAAGGAACACACCAATTTAAAGTGGTTCAGTCAAAATGACCTACATCCACTTGCGAAGCCTTCTTCGATGAGGCTTCCAATTTTCACTAGCAAATCACTTTGAAGGGGAAGGACAAATACCCCTTTTACAACCTTTTATAAGTGGTTCACACTCTTATAGATTTTCAAAGAGAAAGAGGGAGATGAACACTTAAGCTATTGAAAACAAGACTTGCTAAAGACTTTGCTAAGACTTTATCTCAATCTCTAACTTCTCAAAGGTTGTGTTCTCTACTGAGAATTGAGAAGTATTTATAAACCCCAAGAGGATTCAAATTTGAGCTCCAAATTTGAGTTCTCTTGGGTTCCCAAAGTTGGAGGTGCCACCGCCTATCGGTGGCGGTGCCATCACCTGTCAATATCATATTGACAGTTAACTGGCGGTGCCACCGCCTGACCTTTCGGGTGCTGGGCGGTGCCACCGCCCAGTCTAATGGTGCCACCGCCAGACCTCTCGGGTGCTAAGTGGTGCCACCGCCCAGTCCGACAGTACCATCGCCCGATCCTCGGGTTCTGGGCGGTGCCACCGCCCAGTCCGGTGGTTCCACCGCTCGGTCCTATAGGTCACTAGATGGGCTTCAAATCTGGCCTAAACTAGGTAATATCAGGCCTAATTGGCCCCTAACCAGGATAAAGGATTATCCCTTAATCCTAACCCTAATTACATGCAAACTACGTAACTGAAAACATAGTCCTAAGCAAGTTTTCAATCGGCAAATGTCGAGTCTCCTTCCGGCGAGCTTTCCGGCGATCTTCCGGCAGACTTCCGATACACCCTCGAATTTCTTTCGGCGGACTCCCAGCAAGCTCCCGATCTTATGGCGAGTTCAGCGAGTAGCCAAGCCTTCTTGATGATCTCCATGAACCTCCGACGATCTCTTCGGCAGACTTCCAAAAACTCCGACAAGTCCCTGTTTTCTTCTCGGTTGGTTCCAGCAGCATCTCCGACGAATCTTCGTACTCTCGGTAGACTCTCAAACACCCATCAAACTTGACTCCGGTAGACTTGCTTTATGTCTTCAAGCTATCGTAGTTAATCCTGCACAAGTAAAGCAAAACTTCGATCTACAATTACTCCTAAGCAATCAAGTTGTCCGGCATGTCATTGGTCCCTCTATGCTTCGTCTGATTCTTCGGCGCATCATCCTCTCTTGCTGCTTATTGCCCAATCGGCCAGTTGACTCCGCAACTTCGATATCCTTGGTGCAATAACTGCTCTTCTTGGCTCGATGCCCGAATCCACGACCCGACGTCCAATCTTCTAACATGTTCCTCCAGCAAAACATGATTTTCCTGCTATAATTGTCTCATCCTGATCGAAGCATTCTGCGTCACTCAAAACATAGATTAAATCATAAATACATATCAAGTGGTTTCATCATCAAAATACAAGATTTAACACATCAATCAATAATCACTCAAAATATCACTACAAATTGAAACACATTCATCAATAGATTAAAAAATATTTTGTAAATATTCTTTTCTTTAAAAAAAAAACATATAGCACATGTCAAAGTGGTCCTACAAGCACGTTTTGTAATATGATTTGAAGCAATTTATCAATAATTAATAAAACTAAATTTTCACCAAAATTAAAAGAGATGTGTTCGGTAGACATAAAATTTGCTAAGGATTCTCTACTTTTTTAAGAGAAATCTAAAATACTTGAGAAGGGTTAGTTGCATACCAAAAACTTTGACATTGGTTTTTTAAAGACTCCTGAGCAGGATGTTTTTCCTCCATATGCCTTCTAAAGGTCTCACATTCACCTCATTCTTTAAATTTGAAAATTTGAAAGCAATAGTTACAAATAACTTGAAATAAACTATCAAAATTTCTTATCTTCTTGAAATGAGCTCTAAGATATCTGACTTTTTTCTCTATATTTGATGTGTTGACTTTCTTGAGTTGGCACAACCTTTAGGCATTAAAGGTTGTAATCAAAATTCTCCTTCGAATGTATACTTGTTGAGGTTAGAGCTATTAAACTCCACTTGCAATTGTAATTAGAAAGAGTACTACAAAGAGATTGTTCTTACAACTAGAGAGAGCACTAGAAAGATTACTATTGCAATTAGAGAGAAGTACCGAGTAAAGCGATTGCCATTGATTTGGTGAGAGGAAGAATGAAATATGGGGGTATCTATAGATTTTTTGAATTTTATTTCTTAAAGTATTCCCTCCAACTAGTTGTTATTTAATTGTTGGAAGGGGCAAAATTTTTCTTTTTAACATTTTTAGATTTTATTTTTTTAATTTAAAATTTTCCAAAAATGCCCCTCTAACTAGTGATTTATTGAGCTGTTATAAGGGAAAATTGATTATTTTTTCAAACATCTGATTATTGGCAACTATCGGTAATGTTACCATTTAGTTTTTCCTTTTCTCCTTTGGTTTTGGTTTGAAATCACTAAAACATTGACCAATTTAATTTCGGCCTATTCCATTTCAGTTTAAATAAGGCTACAGTAGGGTTATCACTATTTGGTTGAAGAATTGGTTTCACTATTACATAAAGTAAGAGTTCTAAAAAAAATATTATACATTAGTTGTAAAATACTATAGCCACTATAACATTAGATAAAGTAAGGTTTCTAAGAAAACATTATAACTAAGTTTTTTTTATTGAAAATCGCTTTCTTTGTGTCCAGTATTTATCTACACAATAAATAAAATTTTTAGTTTGTATACAATGAAAATCTTACTGCAAAACGTGTTTCTATATAATGCAACTATGAAAATATCAAATTTTTAGTTTGTATATAATGCAAAACAAGTATGCCAATGTATTTGAACATAATTATAGTATTTTTGGTAATTGAATGAAAATATTGTAACTACATTAAAGATACTATAAGTGATTTTTTATAATTTGACATGTTTTAATTTATATTTGTGCTCACTTAGTACAATTTATCTCCCTATGAATTAAAATTTTAAGTTTTAAATATCTTATGTTTTTACGCAATAGAAAAAAATCGAAATAAGTATATGAGTGATCATCATAGTTATTTTTTTACTGAATAAGAACACCATTTCTTGTCACTTTAAATCCCCTCCAATTGTGCATGTGATGTTTATGGTTGAATATTTGATTATTTATATTATAATATGTGGGGATTTTATTTATGATTGATAATTAAGATGTTATTTGTCATGTTCCCGTACATACAATACCTAAATCTAAATTTGTGCCCACTTTTCATTTCAAATCATGCTCATGCTAATTGAAATTCCAATCGAAAAACTCCAAACAAGTGTGTTAGTAGTCAATTATAGTTATTTTTTTGTAAATGAACAAAAATAGTATAACTACATTAAAATGATTGACTTCTTATCACTTAAAAATGTAATGTTTATAATTAAATGCTTGGTTGTTTATGTTACAATACTGAGTTTTTTTTTTTTGTTTATTGTTGAAAACTAACATGTCGTCGTTTATCATATTTCCCTATATGCAATACCTAAATCTAAGTTCATGTCCTTTTTTTATCGTAAATTATGTATATATCAATTGAAATTTCAAGTTTCGATATCTTGAGTTTGTATGTAATTTTAAATATGGAAACAAGTTTATGTGTTCATTCATTTACAATGTATTTTAATACAGTTATAATTTTCAAGTAAACAGAAACACAAAACACTATAATTGACTAAAGTATTAGTGTACAATTAGCTCAGATATTGTTTGATGCTATATGATTTCTTCTATGTAATAGTTGTATTTATAGGGATGATTCTCGATGATCGATGAGATTAATAATGTAAGTAGAAGTGTAACGAATTGATTAAAAAAAAGGCAACTCATTTCAAATACGACAATATTTAGCTACTTTAAGCTACACAAATTTGACTTAAATAACTCATTTTTTTCACATGACAATGATGAAGGTGGTGATGTATTTGAAATTAAAATCGAATTGATTTTTATTTTTCAAGTAATGTCAAATTCTCCAAATTTAAATGATAATGAAAAAATGATTATTAAAAAAGATATTAAAATACACATACAATAAATAAAATAAATAATTGACGTTTGGTTCAACCAGAGATCACCAAAGTTTTGAAATTAATAGGAAGATGAGATACTTGTATTAAATGATTTATTAGATTATCAAAAATAAAAGATTTTTGGTACTATTGGAAATTCGAAAGAATTAAATAAAGAGGCCATTGAGCACAGCTTATCAATTTAGATGATTATATTTATGACAACCCTATTATAGAGTGTTAGCTCGTACCGAGAAATGGTTTGACAATAAATGTCTTGTTTGTTTATGCTAAAGATGAGGCTCCAGATCGTTCACCATACTCAAATGTTATGTTGGCTCTGATACTAAATATCATGACCCGAGCTTGATTGGCTAACTAGCCTATCAAATTCGTTTAGTCCAAATCATTGACCAAAATGCTTAAGTTGAAGTTGATAGTAATACACTTATTAGATCCTTATAAGTTAATCTTAATATTATTCATTTTCAATGTGAGACTAAATAAGGGTGTTACATCGTAGGTTGAAGATACGGAGGAATTTAAAAAAGTTTTGAAAGAGTACAGTTTTGATGTCAAGTATATAGTGATATTATGTTAAAAGATGAAGATTTGATATGCAATTAAAAAGTATATATGGAGGATAATCGCTCATCTGAGTTGAATGTTTTTGAATAACATACTTTTACAATAAAGACCAATATAATTTGCTTAGATAGAATAGATATCATAATGAATAGTCTAGTTTCTTCATTGCCGATCAAATGAAAGATCAATTTTTAATGAATGAGGATTGCACATTGAAGCTGATTATTGTGGATGTACTATAGATATTCAATGTTGTTGTATCTTATAAAAAACATATGAAGCATGCAAGATAACACTTAATCAAGTCTATGTTGATTTTCTAGAGTCTTATATGGATCTAATTATTTTTTAAGAAAACTCAAACTTTACAGCTATGGGATTACTATTCAATTAATGATAATATTTGAAAAGCACTTTTGTAAATTACTTTGGATATTAATAGGAGGTTATCAAAATTTTAGGCAAAATATATGACCTACCTTTAGTAGGTATAGGTGCATCACACTTATCTAACAAATATCTTAGTAGTTTATTAATTGTCATAGTTGTTACACTCCCAAAACAATATTCAAGTGAATATATCTTAAATCAAAAAAATTATCAATCATCTACAATCCAATCCCAAAATGTAAGATATTAAATTTGAGAACAAAAAAAAATATTACATTTGATGGGATATAAAGTGGAATAACTTTTGTATATGAACAAATACTAGCAAGCCTGCAACGAAATTAAATGAAATCATAATCAAATAGAACACTAAGATATATATGGAAAAACCCTCTCCAATATGAAGGGTAAAAACCATGGGACAAACTAGAGATAATCCACTATGAGAATAATGAATATACAAATCTCAATCTCTTGCCCTAAACCCTAGCAACAATCACAAGAGAATAACTGGGATACAAGGATCATGTCACTATCCACAATATCTAAAATCTCCCCAAGTAATCACAACAAGAGTCTACTGTAGATTTAATCTAACTTGAGATGAAAACGCTACTAGATGATTGAGAACAGTCTCTCTGTGTTGTCCTTGTTTTCTTACCTTTCTTTCTCTTGTTTTTCTGTCTTTTTCTTCTCCTCTTTGCTGCTGCAAAGCTCTCCACGTTGCTGCCCTTTTCTGCCCAAAAAATGCAGCCACCATCACCTCAAAACACAGCCACCACAACCCCCTTATATTAATCTAGGGTTGGGTTAAAGGGGTGTGGGCTGATAAAACCCACCATGGGCTGAACCCACTTTGGGCTGTCAGCCCAATAACCTCCCCCTTCAGCTCATAAGGGAGGTTGTCACATGACTCCTCAATGTGAAGCCATGCCGACCAGTTGTCGGTATATCTCCTGTCTTTCTATTGATAAAGTCTTTGTCAACATGTCTGCTCCGTTGTTATCTGTGTGAATTTTCTGAATCTACAACTGCTTCTCTTTCTACTCACTTTCAACTGCTTCTTGATAACTCTCTAGTTCACCTACAACTGTTTCTCTTTCTACTCACTTTCAACTGCTACATGCTCATCTGTAGAGTACATTCTGGAAGGTTGACGTTATCTAAAAGATCTTCTCAACTGAGGTTCTATGGGAAGTTGCTCTCCAACTTCTTCTTGCTCAACATGTCCTGTAGGTAGATCAACATCAAGCTCTATACTATCTTCCTACATATCTCCCCTATCACCCTGATATACTGGAGGAGTAATTGGGTCACAATCTGCTAATCCTTCTTCAGAAGTATTGGCTGGTGCCTTCTTCTTCAAATCTTTAAAAGTTTGATCCTCAAAGAAGACTACGTCACTGCTTCTAAACACCTTCTGCTTTTCTGGATCTCAAAGCTTGTAACCAAAATGATCATGTGAGTAGCCGAGAAAAATACATTCTTTAGACTTACCATCCAGCTTGGACCTCTCATTGTCTAGAATATGTGCAAATGCACGACAATCAAACACTCTCAAATGCCTATAGAAAATATCTTTCCCTGACCATATATGCTCTGCAACATCACCATCTAGGGCTGTACATGGTGATAAGTTGATCACATCAACTGCAGTCCTCAAAGTCTCATCCCAAAACCTTTTGGGTAGCTTGGCCTGTGAAAGCATACATCTGATCTTTTTCATGATAGTGCGGTTCATCCTCTCTGCAATTGTATTATGCTGAGGTGTACCAGAAATTGTCATCTCATATTGAATCCCATGTGACTTACAATAATCATTAAATAATCTTATATACTCACCACCATTATCTGATCTTATGCATTTCAATTGCCTTTCTGTGTCTCTTTCAACTCTAGCATGAAACTCTTTGAAGACATTAATAACCTGATCTTTGGTCTTCAAAGCATAGGCCTAAACTTTCCTGGAAAAATCATCTATAAAAGTGATAAAATAAAGTGCACCACTTATACCAAGAACATCAACAAATCCGCTAGGAGTTTTTGTCCTCAAAGATCACATACATCTGTATAAACACGGTCTAAGGCATGCATTTTTCTAGATAAAGCCGGACTAGCAAATGAAACTCTATATTGTTTACCAGTCAAATAATCAATACAAGGGCTCAGATGTATACCTCATTCTCTCTTATGTGTTCCAATCACCTATGCCATAACTCCATACTGAAGTCTTTTTCTGTAGCATTTAACTGCTCACTATAAGCTTTAGCCTGCAACCTGTACAAAGTATTACATTTTTTTCCATTAGCTATAACAAGAGAACCCTTACTGAGCTTCCATTGCCCTTTGTGAAATCTGTTATCATAGTCTTCATCATCTAGCCTTTCAACTAAAATTAAATTCAGCCTTAAGTCAACTACATGCCTCACATCCTTAAGCGTCAACTTGTAGTCAAAGTTGGTCTTTAAATGGATATCACCCATGTCTATGATGTCTGTTGTGTCATAGTTGCCCATCTTGACAATACCAAAATTTTTAAACCTATATGTAGCAAAAAACTCATTCCGTGGTGTAGCATGATAAGAAGCACCTATGTTAATCACCCACTCAAGATCTTGACACACACAAGAAAAAATATCATCAGAAGGAGACAAAATCAAATAATCACCACCCTGCACTATAGCTATGATATTATCTTTTGACTCTGTAGACTCCACTTCTTTTCCCTTTTTCTTACTCTTCTTATATTGCTTACATTGGTTCTTATAATGTCCTTTCTCACCATAGTTACAGCAAACAATATCTTTTCTTGATCTTGACTTGCTCTTACTCATACGTGAACTGCTTCTAGACTTTGACCTTCCTTCCTCTGTTCTCTGAGATAAGTGCTTCTGAATCATTCTGAGATATTATTAAACTCTTTATTCTCAACTCCCCATTCAATAAACTGCTTATTACTTGACTCATAGTGATAATACCATCTGGCGCAGAATTACTGAGGGAAACCACTAGTGTCTCCCAACTTTTTGGTAATGAACTGAGAAATAACAATGTCTGCAACTCATCATCAAGAGACATTTTCATATAGGATAACTGGTTAGTAATACTTTACATTTCATTCAAATGCTCAACAATAGAAGCACCCTCTCTATATTTTAGGTTCACAAGTTTTCTGATCAGAAAAGCTTTGTCGCTAGTTATTTTTCTTTTATAGAGACTTTCCAACTTTTTCCAAAGAGAATATGCAGAAATTTCAGTAGAAACATGGTGAAAGACACTATCATCAAGCCACTATCGAATAAACCCAATTGTTTTTTGATCTAACCTCTTCCACTCATCATATATCATAGTTGTGGGTTTTGTACTATCCCCTACAAAGGTCCATACAAATCTTTGCAATACAAGAGATCTTTCATTCTTGGTTTTCATATCATTAATTGTTTCCATTTAAACTAATCATGCGAGAAATATTACTGACCTCCATATTTAAATACAAAATTAAATTACCAAAAATCCTTGCTCTGATACTAGTTGATGGGATATAAAGTGGAATAACTTTTGTATATGAACAAATACTAGTAGGCCATGATATGCAACGGAATTAAATGAAATCACAATCAAATAGAACACCAAGATATACGTGGAAAACCTCCCTAATGTGAAGGGTAAAAACCATGGGGCAAACTAGAGATAATCCACTATGAGAATAATGAATATACAAATCTCAATCTCTTGCCCTAAACCCTAGCAACAATCACAAGAGAATAACTAGGATACAAGAATCATGTCATTGTCCATAATATCTAAAACATCCCTAAGTAATCACAGCAAGAGTCTACTATAAATTTGATCTAACCTGAGATGAGAACGCTACTAGATGATTGAGAACAGTCTCTATGCATTGTCCTTGTTTTCTTCCCTTTCTTTCTTTTATTTTTCTGCCTTTTTCTTCTCCTCTTTGCTGCTATAAAGCTCTCCATGTTTCTACCTTTTCTGCCCAAAAAACGTAGCTACCTTCACCTCAAAACGCAGTCACCACACCCCCCTTATATTGATCTAGGGTTAAGTTAAAGGGGTGTGGGCTGTGGACTGATAAAGCCCACCATGGGCTGGACCCACTTTGGGCTGTCAGCCCAACAACATTATCATTCACATCTATAAAATTTGTATATTTCTTAATTATTCAACTCATCACTCATAACTCCATTAAACCCAAGATCAACTCAAAAATCATTAACAACCACTTATAAACCTACAATATTAAGAATTATTATTATAAAAAACTAACTATTTAGCATAAGTTCATATCAATATAAAACTTCAAACTTAATATTCTAAACTTCCAAGAGATTATTTAACCTTTATAATACATATCGATTCAGATTTATTTGAACAACATTGCAAGCAAAGTATACTTTTACAACAACATCATATCAAACTATCAAAAACTTATCAAAATCTTCTAGCATTTCATTTTCTCAACCTAAACCTAACATTAAGATAAGTGACAAGCTAATTTAAAAAAAATTATATAGCAACAAGATGAGCTACGATGCTTAGCAAGTGATTAATATATCTATAACAAAAAGATAACATATCATATGATAGAAGACTCAAAATACAAAGCATGAATACAAGAGTCATATATATCATTTCGGAAGCATACTTAACAAGGAAGCAAATAACAATATATAAGCTACTCAATATTTAGATATAAGTCATTAGCTTAAGAGCAAAGTCATATTTGATAATTTTTTTAACTTATTCATGACAATAGAGTAAAGAGTATTATAGGAGCATATCAAGAAATAAATACAAAACATAGGCTCAAGTATCATATTTGACATTTTATTCATTTCAATTATATCCAAGGAGCTTATAGGAACACATAAATATGTATATTGAAAAACATGTTAAAGAAACATAGAGGGTGATGTGAGATCATAACGTAACATGATTCATCCATTTTTGGATGACCACTAACATTAGTATGTTATGTTTGAGAGCTTCAATCACCCACATTTGGATGAAGTTATTGGGGTCGATAAGAGCATATAAGCAAAAGTTTAGATTATCATATAAATACTATAGTATAAAAGAATATTATGAGCAAGAAAGTTAGAATGTATAGAAAATATAAATATATACGAATTAGCGAAGTTATTTTTCTGCTGAGAGCAACAACTATGTAAACTTTATATTATCACATAAACACTAATGCCAGAGCAACAACTATGTAAAGTTCAATGAATATATACGAATGATGAGAGATGATCATATCAAAAGTTATCATTGGATTTGTCAACTTGAGGAAGAGAAATAGGCTTTTTTTTTTTTTTTTTTCAGAACATCATTATTTAGTGTTGATAATAAATGAATCAAAAAGCATAAGTTTTTTATTATCAATTTTTTATAATTGAGATGATAAGGAAACTTATCAAATGATTTTATACTCATCATCAAATGGCTGAGGATATGACAAGTTATATATGATGAAATCAGTAAGACAAAAGAAAGACTAGATTCTTGGTAGTTCTTCCTCATATAAATAATAAATAATGAATTACAAGTACAAACCTATTTATAAATAATGAATTACAAGTACAAACCTCCTCCACGACAACTATAGTCAACATATACCAAAAAAAAAAAATTCATACGGTCGATTTGTTATGTTTGGAATCCCACACTCTCATGACATTGCAGTTATTTGATGTAAACATATGCTTATTTTTCAGTTGAAAACTATATAAATATATAGTGAAAAAATATTTGCTATGAGAATCGAATGATGTTGGATTCAACCTAAGGATGACCGAAACCATTTTTATCTTCTACAATTGTCAGAGTAAAAAAGGGATTGAATCTGTACATAATGGGACGATAAAAAAGAAGGATTTAAGGTAGCTATTTGTTGTGACTAGAATTAAATATCAAGATTCTTGGGGTTGGTGTGGTTCCTATTTGAACTAAGAAGATGTATTGAGGTATTTGAATCTTTAGTTCTCACTAATGATCATAATTCTTTTATTCATTTTGAATTTATTCGATTGTACAAGAGTTCTTTTCTTAAGCAGGTTATGGAGATTGCATGGTAATCTATTAAAAGATCTTATTAGTGATGTTCATGTTTGATAAGATTGTTGTTAGAGAATATATATATATATATATATATATATATATATATATATATATATATATATATATATATATATATATAATAATAATAATATATAATAATAATAATAATAATAAATTTATAGAGATCATCATATCAAAAGTTAATTCCTAGATTTATCAATTTAAGAAAGAGAAATGAGATTATACTTTTTTTCCCAGACATTATTTTTCAATGCTAAAAATGAATGGATCATAAATTGTTTGATTAAGATTGTTCATGGCTTACCGATTGATGTTTTAATTAAAATGACAAATCAGTAAGGCAAATGAAAAGTCTATGTTCTTAAATGTTCTTTTTTATACAAATAATAAATTACAAATACAAACAGATAATTATAGTGAACATAAGCAAATAATAATAATAATAATAATAATAATAATAATAATAATATGGTCAATTTGATATATTTAGAATCTCATGCTCTTATGCCATTGTGATTATATTGTATAAAAACTTGATCCATATATGTGTTGTGAAAATTATTTTTTAAATTAAAAATTATAAGAATATGTGTAAATGAAAAAAATATTTCCGACAAGAAGTAAGTAATATTGAATTCAACGTAAAGACAACAGAACCATCTTTTCTCCTGTTTAAAGAAAAAAAAAAAAGAAAAGGCAGAGATTGAATTTGCATATAATAGGAAGATCAGCAATAAATATTCAGAATAAATCATTATTCTATTTGCCAAATGTTTAAAGCATATCATATATATATTATTTAGAATTATACAAAAGTATTTATACACAAACTGTATAAAGTGTTTACACAAGTCTCGCAACTTAAAAAGCGTTTGGAATACTTGTTTGGTGTTGCAGCTATATATTGGCGGCCGTCTTTGATTGGGCGTTGCAGAAGAATATTTCATATGGGCATAATATATACAAGTTATTTTCCCTCAGCATCCCGGCCAAAGGATCTCTCAGCTTCAATGAGGAACGTCCGATCGTAACATATGGGTTGTGATTCCGTATTTGTCCGCGAAGACCGGCATGGACCTTTCGTTGATTGGGTGCAAGATAGAGTTGTGCTCGAAGCTGGTGCAATGGGGTTTGTCTTTCCCCACGTGTCCCAGGTGCTTCTTCGTGGATCAAGAGAACCGACTTTATCGGCCTCTCTGGAAGCCCTTAATGGGCCTGATTAGACTCGAAAGGCCCAGTTAGCTGGGTTGGTTAACGCTTCTCCAATCTCTTAAAAGCTTTCTCTCGGACCTATTGCCTCCACCTCGCTTCCTTTTTTGCTCTTCCGACTACTCTGTAGAGACGCAAAGGCGCCGCCTTTGTAGAATCTCCGATAGCCTCCCGAAGTCACCTGCCATGGCCGAAAGCGCCACGGAGGAACCCCCATCTCTGGCCGAGGTACGTCTCCTCTTGTTCCTGTGGATCCTTGTCTGTTTGTTGACTTCTTCAGTTTGTGCGGCACTTATTCCTATTACATATTGGGATTTCCATGATCTGGGCTTTTTCTGTTTCTTTATCGTTGATATATGCTTCGTCGTCCTCGGATCTGATGTCTTTTGTTAATGTTTTTTGCTTTTTCCTTTTTGGTCGTTTGGATCTCAGCGAAGAATTAGTGGAGATAAAATGATCTAATTCAGATAGACTTGTTTCTGGGCTCGCAAAGAGATTAATAATCACTTGATAGATACTGATAATGTGTTGGTCAGAAATGCCCTGATTATCTGAAATGGGAACCGAGGTTCATGCAAAAGACGGTTTGAGAGGGTTAAGTTGTATTAAAAAAGCGGATCTTTTTCTTGGTGGATTTCTAGAGCTGGTTATGCAGATGCTTTATATTAATTTATCTGCATGAATTGGAGAGATTGTTGAGAGAGTATTTAGATGAAGAAGGTTGGAGAAGAGTAATTTATGGGAAAAAAAAGAAGCATGAAGAGCTTTGGTGATGACAAATTGATTGATGCATAAAGATGCCACTTTTTTATGTTAATCAATTGTATGGCTTGTTTTTTTCTAAACTAAGTTCTGTGTTGTCGTTTCCTGTTTAATTTGTTTGCTCAATCTTACAACTTCCTAAATATCCTGTATATTTATATAGGAAGTTCCCATGGCCAGATTTGGATTTAACATCCTATCGTTAAGAGATAACAATTTAGCTATGAATGTTGAAGCACTGATTTTTGTCTACCCTCTCTCTGAAGAATCCTTTGGAAAGTTGTAAACTCTTGTTGCTTTAACCAATATTTTTACATTCAAGTAAAACAAAGCTCCATTGAGCTGTACCTTTAGGGATTGGTTTTGATCAGATAATAAATGCTGAAAGAAAATAAATCTTCTTGATATTTATTTTCCTTCTTCTCCAATATAGCTCCATTTTTTATATTTCTTCCCACATTGATGGGCTAAACTTTCTGCAAGATGTTTCACAATAGCTGGTTCACTTTGACTGTTTTGTCATTTCTTTTGTAATTTTTATTGTTAGATGGATCAAGCTCTCATATTCTTCCTGAAAATCTGCTATAAACTTTTGGGCTACTTAGAAAGACTTTGAACTTAAAATACCAGGAAGCACTATAAATGTACAATTGTATTAGGGGAATTTGTTCACTCATATAGTATGCTAGTGTCCTTTTTAAATTTTGTATTGATGATGTTTAAAATTTCTTGCTTAGCACCATATTTTACAACATTTTGTGATTTTTATTGTTGTTAGATCGATCAGGCTCTCATATTATTCCTGAAAAATCTGCTATAAGCTCTCAGGCTGCTCAGAAAGACTTTGAACTCAAAAAACCCGGATAGCTCCAAAAAAGTACAATTATATTATGGGAATTTATATTCACTTTGTATTTTATGCTAGTGTAATTTCTTCAACTTTGTATTAATGATGTTTAAATTTCTTGCTTAGTACCATATTTTTTATTGTTAAAAATTCTTCTTATCTAAGTGAGTCAACACCATTAAGATTAAGGACTAGCATTAGACAATACAGAGACCAAGACCATTGACTTTAACAAGATTGGTACTTGCAATGGTTCAAACTATTGTTAAATGCCATTATAATATGACTGAGAAACCTTTCTAAGATGTGTTAGTTGTGAAAAGGTTTTGTTTATGTGGTGTACCATTAGGTACATAAATAATACATTGCTCTTTGTGACTAATGGATTTAGATGCATGGTTTATGCATGGGAGTAAGATTCCACTAACTTTTTTCTATTCCAAGAACTTTATACTACTGGGCGATTATGATAAACAGAAAATTAAGTAGGGTGGAAGCTATATACCCATGATTTTGCATAGACTCAGTAACCAAGATATCCTTTGACAAAGTTGCATTAGTCTATGTTGAGGTCTATATAGCAACCTTTGTGTGCCTTAGTATTTTACATATGAACATGGAGAGAGAGTGTTTATGCTTTCTGTTACTCTACAAAGAACATATTTGTTGAGAGCTACACATATGGCACCAAACTGGGACTTTGGAATCCCTATCACACCAGGAAATAAAAGAAAAATAATGATGCAGATTAATGATGACTTTTGTGTATCGTTTGTTTACTTGCTTGATTCTCATTATTACATGGATGATACTGTGTTATGATTGCAAACACTTAGACTTTCACGTCCTTTGTACTATTAATTTTAATTTATCCATTCATATCATTGCAGGTTAGGTCGAAGTCCTTTATATTATTAGTTCTAGTTTATTCATTCTAACGATGCAGGTTAATGATCAAATATGTATCATATTTTCCTTATTTTTGCATGATTGATCCAAGAGTCTTATTACCCGTGTCACATGTGTTAATCACATTACAAATGCAAATTTTAGACCTTGTTTGAAGCTAGTTCATTTTCAATGTTGTTTGAGACAATCAGCCTTATGTTTTGTATGTACCTTTGGTCGCCATGGTGCCATCTTTATTAATATAGAACAAGAGCATTGAGATTAACATATTTCTTAAATATGGACCCAGTTTGGATTCGGATGTTCTCATTTAGGTTTTTTTGAATATTTCAATTACCAGATACATACATATATACATATACACATATATATACATATATATATGCATATACACATACATATGGATACATATACATATACATATACATATACATATACATATACATATTATACATATACGTATATATATATATATATTTATTTATTTATATATATCATTGTGTTGCACTGGGTACTTGAATTTGAGTAGACAAGCCAATCTTGTAATCTCATATCGTACCGATTAGCATTGTTGCACTATTCAAGTGGTGGTCTTCCTAAAATGGTTTGTGTCTATACTAAATGGTCAAGCATAAGATGTTGTGATTGGTTGTAGTTTCTTGATAAGTTACCATAAATGATGACCATGATGCTTGAATGTTCACAAGATCAGTCATTAAGATAACTGAGTGAAGAAGTGATCTCATCCTGCATTTTGTGGTCTGTCCTGAGAATGGAGGCGGGATGTATCTGTTTTTTGCTTCTTTTTTCTATTTTTCGTGCATTGTTTAAGGGCTATATTTTCCACTTTAATATGCCTCACTAAATGCAGCAATGGTCACTTCAAGACATAGAGAAGACAGATCAGACTGAAGCTTCTGTTAAACAAACTAATGGGGATGAGAATCCAGCTGATGTCAGTTCTGAAGAAGTAACTGCAGAGAAGAATGGTGAAAGTTTTGCTTCAGATGCTGTCACAGAGAAAAGTGATCAAACTCCTTCTGCAGAGGAAACCAGTGCTGTTGAAGAGATGAATGGTGAAGCTCCTGAAGAACAAGAGACAGAAGTACCACAAGTTGAAGAGAAACCAGAAATAAAGGTTTGGTTTCTCAATATCTAAAACATCTGCAATTATGGTTTACATATTCGATAAACAAAAATAAAAAAAATCATCCATGGAAGGTTTTGGTAAAGAATCTCTGTGGTTGAATTTATAGATTGAGACAGCCCCTGCTGATTTCCGTTTCCCAACAACAAATCAAACAAGGCATTGCTTTACTCGCTACATTGAATATCACAGGTAGGATGAGACAACCTATTGGCCTGTAGCTATGGATCTGTAGGTGTATAAATATTATTGGTGATCAAAATTGGTGTTTGACAGGTGCATAGCTGCAAAGGGAGAAGATGCTTCTGAGTGTAATAAATTTGCAAAGTACTATCGCTCATTGTGCCCAGGGGAATGGGTGTGTGCTCTTTTCTTCCTTTGATAGTATTATCTTTCGTTTTTCTTTTTCACTATTTTTTTGTGACTGTTAAAAATAGAATTGTAGTCAAAAGATCTTTGAGGCTCTTAGTTTTCTACATTAAAGTCTCATATTATACTTTCCTAAAATGTCCACTCAATGTGAAAGTTAGTCTAATTTGCATAGCTGGCTGAAAATTGAAAAATGATGCAATAGTTCTAGGGGTTAAGGTCATCTTCATTTTTGTTGGAGCAGATTGCATGGGTTAGTGAGAAATGATATCAGAGAACCTTGTATGCCTTTCCATGTGGTTTGACAATCGCATGTTTGGGAGTGAATTGTACATAGCAATATGGGGGTTCTCTGCATAGTCCTGTCGTCAAACCATTGAGGTGGAGTTTTTGATTTATAGAGTTGTAGGAACAGAGCATTTAGATGGGGAAGATTATGTGATTCACAATAGCATCATAAGCATAATTAGAAGAGGATAAGCCCATGTGGGGAGATATGTCTGTATGTAAATATTTTTCTAGTAGGTCTGGGGTTAATAATGTATAATTGCACATCCAAAGGTACATCTTACGGATAACATCCTTATACTTTATTTTCTATCCATATAGTTGCATATATTTATTTCTTATTAGAACATTCATGAAAGCGTTCCACTGCACATCCAAAGGTACATCTCATGGGTACAGCCTTGTACTAATTTTTTGCTGATACAGTTTCTATCTTAATTTTTCTTATTAGAGCATTCATTAAAGTGTTCCTCTGCAACTAGTTAGAATGTTCAGAGGGGAAAAAAAAAACACAGTTAACCATGAGTTGCATGGACCTGATGGTTCCATGTGTTAATTGATTAATTGGATCCTCTCATAGTTGAAACAACTATGCCCAACTAAATTGCTCTGTGGAATACCAGGACTATATGATATTAAGAGAGCATCATGACCATTGTTTTAGTGTGATTGCATTATCAGCTTTCATCACTCTCTTAGAAACAATTTACTTCTGTTGTTGTATGATTCTGACAGATATTGAAATGACAAAGATCAATCCAGTGATAAGTACATCATTTGCAGGTAGAACGATGGAACGAGCAACGAGAAAATGGGACCTTTCCTGGTCCTTTATAAATGGGCGTTATTTTCCAGATTTACAGAAAAGTAAGCTTATCTGGATTGAGAGATGAAGAGGCTTTTATTTCTGCAAATGTTACTGAATAATATATTTGGCTTGTTCCAAGTCGAGTTTCTAACTGATTGATAAACTGTCTTTCCTCACAAAGGCAGTGTCATTCTTTACCATGAGGTCAAACTTTTTATGTTTCAGGATTGTGCATGTTATAACAGCATTTTCTTCAAAATCAAATAATTGTTATCCACTACTTTTGGTTTGGGAAAACAAATGTCTTTTTTTGGGTATACAAAAGCACATTATTTTTGATATTTTTGTTATGAGTTTCACTACAAACAGCCCACTCACCAGTACATTACAAAATCTATTGAATACTTGATGGTAATGTTTTGTGGTATCTATTGATCTTTTCTAGATCTGTTATAATCAATATCTTCCAAAAATTTTGTTCACTACTACATATGAAAAAAAATTCGTAATCACTAACACGGTTAGTTTGTGGCTTCAATCAATGTCTTCCTTTTTAGATTAGATTTCTTCTTCGACATTGCCATTGGTTGAAGTTCCAACATTTGAGCATTGTCAAAGAAGAAAAATGCTCTGATAGTCAATGCAAGAAGTTTAGTTTTGAAATAGAGAAGCAAATAGGTGAAACAAAGTGATAAATATTTGTGTTTCCTTGACCACTTCTTCCGAAAGATTTCTCTATTTTATGTATATATATATATATATATATATATATATATACTCATTTGAGTAAATGTCCATAGTCATAGAAGGCAAAGTAATTAGATTATTACGTGTCATTATTATGGGTATGACACAACCTGCCATTAAAATTTGATTATCTACACGACTAGAAAGCATAGCTCTAATGGCATGGCCATCTCAAGAGATGGACATGAAAAATATTAGTTTGACACATTCTAACTTGTAGCAGATGTTCAAGTGCATCACTTGGGAGTAACCGAAGACAGAGTATTCATAAAGCTTAGAAGAAGTGAGTTTTTGGATGAGACTCTCTAAATTCATACAGTTATGCAAAATATTATTAATTTTGATACATATCATATAATTTTGATTTGATGATGATGTAATCATTTTGATCTGATGATGTATTTGTGGAGGGATTTTATAGTCGGGGAATGGTAATTAGTCTCTTCTGATGTTATTAGCTTGAACTTATGAAGGCACTAATAGCAGCACTTCCCGACTCGTCTCCGGTCCGAAGGAGGCTGTGCCTTTGCGAACCGTAGTTTATTCTCCCACATGGGATCTCAAAGTTTATATGAACTGTGGCGACACTCGAGCTCGGACACCAAACAAATCAGAGATGGGTGAGCAGCATAGGTTTAACTCCACACTGCACAATCTATTGCTTCATCAAACCCACCTCTTCTTTCTGCTACTTGGCTCCAAAAATGTACCTCCACCAGTCAAAATGGTGTAAAGGGGGGCACTGTTCACCTTGTGAAAAGAATGCATCAAATTACAAATAGCCCCCCCTTGGGTGATGCCCAATACTTTAACTGTAACCTTTTAGACAATTATGTTTTCTTTTTTTCGAAGATAAGTGATGAAAACAGGTAGTCAAAAATTTTACCAGCTAAGTTAAATGATATATATATATATATATATATATATATATATATATATATATATATATATATATTGCAGATGATAACACAAATAAGTTTGGTTTTTATGGTAGCTAATTTATCAGACATGTATTTGTTGGGTAGCTAATTTATCGTAGGAAAGTAGATACATTAGTTTGTATAAGATTTAAATATAATAAGTAATTTGTCCATATATAGTGCATTATCTTTATTTGTACATTAGTAGTGAGATGATGTTAAGCACCATATTTGGCAAGAGTCTGATTCACAAAATTACAAAACAATTTTGGTTTTGTAAATATCCAGACACAAAATTCTTTCGAAATAATTAATTGACATTCTCAAGATTATTTATATTAGTAGGAGGCAGGTGCATATAATTAATTATATAATAGGTAATGATACATCTAATAAGTTTTTATGTACGTTACTTAATGAGGTTATGTACATTAATTAACCTAGGCATTGTGTCGGCAAAAACCTCATGTATATATAAATAATTACACGACATTTTTCTTCTTGGGTTATGAATAAAAACGGATTTATTGGTACATTATATAAGTAAGTTTACATATATTGGCAGTATACATAATAAATAGTTTGGTACATAATCAGTGTCATAAGGTTTGCAAATCATGGATTACGAGAGATGCATCCTTCGATCTTACAATCCCTCGAAACTGCTCGATTTGAAGTTCCTATCAAAAGAGGAATTAATTCCACTCCCAAATTTTGAACTTTTTTCTTCTTTTTTATTCAATAGCAGAAATGCCTTCTCATTCAACTCATTAGAGTAACTGCTGTTAACTGCTGAAATGGCAATTAAAAATGAAGCGTCTCAGTTATAAATATGAAACTCTCAGGGCTTTTTGTGAAAAATATGACCACCAAGCGGCCAACCGGTCCGGTTCAACGTTTTCTATTCCCGCCCGGGATTCGGTCCAGGCTCCGCAAAACTCCGAGATCCTGTGGCTTGAATCACGGAGGGTTGAGATTACCTCAAGATCAGAGTGCACGGTCAATATGGAGATTGTTAAAACATTTGTTTGTAGCGAAGCCAACAGGGTATCCGAATCTCTTTTGATCGAACTAACCAGGGAACGGAGTCTCAATCGAGGCACCACCGAATCCTAAAGCCAGCCTCCTCCGCTCCCGCATCCATTTCTCTCTCTCTCTCTCTCGCTCTCGCTCTCGCTCGCGCTCGCGCGCCTACTGACACACCAACTCTCGCTCTTAGGGTTTCTCGGGTCATCGTCGACGTTGCCGGGCGCCAGATGAGGAGGCTCGTGTTCCCTGATCACCGCGTGGAGGGGCCTCCGCCCTGGCGGGAGCGGCGGCCGTTGCCCCGGTGTCAGCGCCCGGCCTTCGCCGTCCTCCTGCTCTGCTCGACCCCCGCCGTGCGCAGGGCCGTCGCCTTCGCCGACGTGGACGACCTCGTCGCCTCCTGCCCATTCCCCCCGGCCCAGTTCGCCATCAACTCCGGTCGCGTCGCTGGGCGGCTCTTTTACGATCTCCACGCCGATGCCGTCGACGCCTCCCTCTTCTTCTGGGGCCGCCGTCTTGACGGAGCCCACCCCCTCACCCCCGTCATCGAGCCGGCCCCCGATGCCCCGCCCTATAATGACGCTGAGGAGAAGGGCCGCCTTAAGACCCTCTTTTGTGGCCACATTCAGGGGCTTCTCGAGTATCAAGGTGTGAGACTTTGTGAGCGGAGAATCGATGAGGTCTCGGATGAGATCAAGAATGTGTCGGTGCTGCTAAGTCGCCATAATCGGCTGGTGAAGTTCACTGAGCTGAGGGATAAGAGGACGAGGCTGGAGGCAGAAAGGAAACAGCTGAAGGGCCGGTTGTCCGAGTTCCATGCTGCCATGGAATGCCTTCTCGCTCGACTTGGTGAACGACAAGAAAAGGCTTTTGCTGAGGAGGAAGAAGGAGGGGTGGATGCAGATGTGAATGCCAAAATTTTTAAGCTCGGAGACAAATTGGATTGGAACCAGATTTGCCAATTGATGCAGAGGGAATGCAGGAGGCTCGAGGAGGGTTTACCAATCTATTCATGCAGGAGGAAAATTCTTTCACGCATTTTCTCCAATCAGGTTATCATTTTCATTATGTTTTGTTCTATTAGTTGTAACCTAGTGGAGTTTGACAGAATCTTATTAACCTGTATCCACTCTTTCTGTGTTGATAATTTTTTTGTTTTTTGTTGGGGGGGGGGGGCGGTGGGTGGGTTGGGTTCTGGTTAATGTAACACAAATTTCTGGTGAAGGGAAAGTAATAGTTCTGTGATCTATCTCTGTGGCTTAATCTATAGATTTTTCTTGGTTTCTGTGAATCATGATCTTTGTTTCACGAAACATTGTGATAAACTTTACTACTAAGTAGAAATCATTTGATAATCTAGTATGCTGTTTGAAGTCATTGTATTTTTTGAGTGGGTCCTGTAAGTAACGTCTGTCTAATTGGTTCATATTTCTGGTCAAGGGAAGGGAATAATTATGAAATTTCTACCTGATGATCTATCTCTATGGCTTAATTTATAGCTTTTGTTTTGTTTATGTGAATCACATGAATCATGATCTTTCTTTCACTAAGCATTCTGATATACTTTACTAATATGTATAAATCATATGAGAATCTATTAAGCTGTTTGAAGTCATTTTAATTTTTTGAGCGGGTCCTGTAAGTAACGTCTGTCTAATTGGTTCATATTTCTGGTCAAGGGAAGGGAATAATTATGAAATTTCTACCTGATGATATATCTCTGTGGCTTAATTTATAGCTTTTGTTTTGTTTATGTGAATCACATGAATCATGATCTTTCTTTCACTAAGCATTCTCATATACTTTACTAATATGTATAAATCATATGAGAATCTATTATGCTGTTTGAAGTCATTTTATTTTTTGAGCGGGTCTTGTAAGTAAATTCTGTCTAATTGGCTCATATTTCTACTTGGCATTGAGTAATTAATTAGGGCTTTATGGCAACTTGTTATATAGGACGGTCCAAAAAGGAGAGGATCATTTTTTATTTTATCTTATGCTTGAAGGTCACAATCATTTGTCAAATGAAATGTTCAACATGAACCAAAGACCTTTTAACGATTGTTGCAGATAGCAGGGTTTCTCCTTGAGTAGCCAAAAAGTTTGATCGTATGAGCCTTTGTTAATCTTGCTTGTACATTTTACATTATTGCCTTACTCTGTGTCATGACTTTGCTCTTGAACTTCAGTTTGTCAATTGGTTTCTTGCTCTCACTCGCCATTGTCATCATCATGACTTTGTTAGGATCCTTTTATTTTATGAGCTTATGAATAATGTTAGTTCAGTAAAAGTCGGATAGGAGTTTATTTAATATTTATTTATTATTAAGAGTCCATGTCCTGGTGAACTCTGGGTGGAACTCTATAAATAGGGATATATCTGTTTTTCTTCATCAATCAATGAAATACTATTCAGTCTTTTGACAAACCCTAGGAGGCCGATCCCCTCAAAGTGATCAAGGAGGCTGATCCCTTTGAAGTGATCATCTCCTTTTCTCCCCTTTCTTCTATGATAAAACTCTAGGGTCTTATCATTTGGTATCAGAGCAACGATCCTCGGCATTCTCGCTGTAATTTCTCACAACACTTTGCCGCAGCCATCATAAAAAAAAAAAAGAAGCAGCCGCGGTCCTCAACGGCCTTTATTTCCCAGCCTCTGTTTTCCAACCGTGGTCCTCGACATCTCTACAGCCGCCTCAATCGCGCCTTCGCCTGAGATGGCGCTGCCAACAGCGCGCCTCCCAACCGAGAGCAGCGTGAGGGCAGTGCGCCCCATCCTGCTTGACGAGAAAGGGTCGTCGTCGCTGCTTCCCGGCTAGCGACCGTCGCCGCTGTTGCTTCCCGGCTAGAGTCCACCATCGCTCGCCTCCCAGCCACGACCCTCGTTACCTCTTGGGTTGCAGCCGCTCAACCATACCTCGTGGGCGGGCAACTCACCATCCTGCTCGGCGAGAAAGGGCCACCGTCGTTACTTCCCGGCCAGCAACCACCATCGTCGCCGCTTCCCGGCCAGCGACCACTGTCGCCCGCCTCCCAATCGCGACCCTCGCTGCCTCCCCTTGGGTCGCAGCCATAACTGCTTGACCATCCCTCCTCGTGGGCGGGTAACTTAACATCCTGCTCGACGAGAAAGGGTCGTCGTCGCTGCTTCCCGGCCAGCGACCACTATCGCTCGCCTCCCAATCATGACCCTCGCTGCCTCCCCTTGGGCCACAACCGCTTGTGACGACGCTTTTGCCTCTAGCCGCGCACGCAGCGACCGCAACGAGCCCTCACGCTGCTCTCAGCATCCGCTTCCTCAGTAGCCTCGTAATGATCCCTTACACCCTCAACGTTGCTCCCAACTGTGCCACCATCGCTGCCTCCCAGCCTCAGCAGCAGCATCCTCCTCATGACGACTGCAGCGAGCCCTCAAGCTACTCTCGGCGTCCGCTTCCTCGGTAGCGTCGTGATTCCTCACGCCCTCAACATAAGCTTCACAACAACTGCACCAAATAGGGCAGTGTTGATGCCCTTGACTAGACAACAGAAACAACAATTGGGGATTACAGATCTACAGTCCTATACAATGGCTATCAATAATTCAGTGAAAGCTCAACTAGAAGCTTTGGAAACCAGAATTGAGAACTGGATGCAAGAAACACTTAATGATTTCAAAAAGAGCCTACTAGAGAGCTTTAGCAAGCTTCAACAAGATGAAAGTTCAAGTCTTATGTTGAATCGACCTGAAGACACCGGAAAAAGGAACCAAGAACAGGATGTAAGCTACCCCCGCATGAAGGTGGAATTTCCAAGATGCGAAAATGGAGATCCGACCAGTTGGATTTCTAGGGCAGAAAATTTTTTTCGTTTTCATAGAACTCCAGAAGAATCCAAGGTGGAAACAACTTCAATCCAACTAGATGGAGATGCAATCCAATGATATGATTGGTACGAAACTTGCCACGGGGTCTCCTCGTGGGAGTCATTCAAGAGATGGCTTCTTATTCGCTTTAGACCATATGAATATGAGAATGTTAATGGGCAGCTTGCTAAAATTTATCAGATTTCTACAGTGCTAGAATATCAGAGCAGATTTGAACGATTGTCAAATCAAGTCAGAGATTGGTCCGAATGATAACTAGTGGGAACATTTATTGAAGGACTTAATTTAGATATCCGGTGTGAAGTCAAAGCTTGCCAACCTCGCACTATGATAGCTGCAATCTTATTTGCACGTTTGCATGAGGAAAAAATCAGTAGGAAAAATCGTCGAAACAGAAGTGACAACAAACAGATGATTAGCAAGCCACCTATACCATTTATTCCCAACCGAAACCCTAACACCCGAAGACTAACCTGAGAAGAACTCAAGGAAAGATCAATGAAAGATTTGTTCTGGCATTGTGATGAAAAGTGAAGTAGGGAGCACCGATGTAAACAAGGATAATTTTTAATGATTGAACCAATTGGGGAGGAACCAGAAGCTAACAATGTAGACTCCGATCATGAAGGTATGGATTCTGGTGGAGATGTTGGACCTATCATACATACAGTGCATGCATTAGCAAGCTACTCTAACCCGCAAACTATAAAAGTTGAAGGAACTTTGGAACATCAGCATGTTACAGTTTTGATTGATACTAGTAGTACTAACAATTTTATGGACAGTAAGGTTGTTGACCGATTGGCCTACCACATTGAAGGCTGTGACAAATTCGAAGTAAAGGTCACTGATGAATGAATTTTAACTTGTAATAGCAAATGTTCGAAGATAAAATTGATTATACAGGGCCAAGAGTTGCTTGTGGACTTATTTTTACTACCCTTGGAAGACTTCGAAGTGATGCTTGGAATTTTATGACTATCAACCCTGGGTGATGTTTCTTGAAATTTTTCTAAACAAATCATGAAATTTTTTATTAATGGAAAGTAGATGATCTAAAAGGAAGACGCAGAAGTAAGGTCACAACTACCACTAGCTATCGGATAGAGAGGGTTCTCCAGAAGATTGTAATGACTAATACACTGAAAGACCGACCTATTGCTTACACTATCAAGAAGTGGAGACCGTACTTAGAGTCTGATAGGAGTATATTTAATATTTATTTATTATTAAGAGTCCAAGTCCTGGTGGACTCTGGGTGGAACTCTATAAATAGGGATGTATCTGTTTCTTTTCATCAATCAATGAAATATTATTCGGTCTTTTGACAAACCTTAGGAGGCCGATCCCCTCAAAGTGATCATTCCCTTTTCTCCCATTTCTTTTATGATAAAACCCTAGGGTTTTATCATACTTATGTAATTGCAATAACATGATAACATCATTGTTACATTTTTCTATATATTGGTGGCTGTAGCCTTATGACATCATTATTATTGTGAACTGGGTGGATGTTGTTACTGATAGAAAGGTAGAGATAGAACATGACAATACCATCTGATGTTAGATGCTTCCATTATTTTCCATGTTCGACTTGTTATAACTTAAGATATATGGCTTTCTTATCAACAAAATTTATATGGCATGTTCTTACATATGGTTTGCCAACATATGACTTTTCCAGAATGTACAACAACAACAACAATAAAGCCATAAGTCCCAACTATTTGGGGTCGGCTAAAATTTTAAGTTCTTTAACTAGTTTGGTGGTTCTGCTCTTATCATTAATTCTAACATCTGCAACATCATAAGTCCAACCCAACAAACATTCATAAAGACAACCATATCCAGTTCTTCATTCGGGATAATTAATACTAGTTCTTGGGGTACTTATTACTAGTTCTCAAGTTTCGTGGTACATAGCTGTATATAAAATGTCTTGTTGAGCTGCTGGGTTTGGCAGTTGGCATGATAAGAGTGTTCTTATTCTTAACAAATATTGCCACTCATGGAAGTTTCAATAGTTTGACTGCTACAATGTTGCTTTTCTTGTAAATTTTGGCTTAGCTACTTTGCAGTTCATCTAGTTATTGGTATATCAATACCTATTCAAATTCGACTTTGTATAGTTTATTTTTGAATAAATAGCATTTTCAGATCTACTTTCATGATTACTTCAAGTAGAATCATGGACTTCCCTTTTTTTTTTGGCCAAAACTAGTTAAGGACTGAAAAATATTTTTATAATTTTATTCTTTGGTTCTCATAGGTCATGGTCTTGATTGGAGAGACTGGTTCAGGGAAAAGTACTCAACTGGTCCAGTTTCTTGCTGATTCAGGACTAGGTGCTGATGGAGCTGTTGTGTGCACTCAACCTCGTAAAATTGCGGTGAACTCTTTGGCACAAAGGGTTGGAGAGGAAGCCAATGGGTGCTATTCCAACAATTTTGTGCACTCCTATCCTACCTATTCATCCTTTCAGGAATTTGGCTTGGGCCTGATATTTATGACAGATCACTGTCTCTTGCAGCATTTTATGAAAGGTACAGGTTTGCCCCATATTTCATGCATTATTATAGATGAGGCACATGAAAGAAGCTTGAACACTGATCTGCTTTTGGCATTGATTAAGAGGAAGCTGCTTGAGAATATAGATTTACGGCTTATAATAATGTCTGCCACAGTTGACGCAAGCAGACTCTCAGGCTATTTTTACAGTTGCAGCACCTTATATGTCAAGGGAAGAAACTTTCCTGTTGAAATCAAATATATTCCTGATATATCTGCCGTTGTGAAGGACTTCTCTGGAAAGTGTGCTTCATATGCCTCTGATGTCTTAAAGATGGTGAACATGATTCATAAGACAGAGGGAGATGGTGGTATCCTAGCATTTTTGACTTCTCAGATGGAAGTAGAATGGGCTTGTGAAAACTTCACTGATCCCACTGCCATTGTGCTGCCAATGCATGGAAAGCTTTCTTTTGTTGAACAAAGACATGTTTTTCAAAATTACCCTGGCAAGAGAAAAATTATTTTCTGCACTAACATAGCTGAGACATCACTTACTATCAGAGGTGTTAAGTATGTTGTTGATTCTGGCATGGTCAAAGAAAGCAGGTTTGAACCTAGCTCTGGTATGAATGTGCTTAAGGTTAGTAGGATCAGCCAAAGTTCTGCTAACCAACGAGCTGGCCGAGCAGGTCGAACAGAATCGGGTAAGTGTTTCAGGCTTTACTCAGAATCTGATTTTCAGGCAATGAAAATGCATCAGGAACCTGAAATTCGTAAAGTGCACCTTGGAATTGCTGTGTTGAGAATCCTTGCTTTAGGTATTAAGAACGTTCAAGACTTCGAGTTTGTTGATGCTCCATGTCCAAAGGCTACTGAAGTAGCAATTCAGAATCTAATCCATTTGGGTGCTGTTACACACAAAACTGATGCATATGAACTTACTGAGACTGGTTGGTATTTAGTGAAATTGGGTATTGAGCCACGGCTAGGGAAAATAATTCTTGGTTGTTTTGATCATGGTTTGAGGAAGGAGGGTATCATCCTTGCCACTATAATGCCGAATGCTAGCAGTATATTTTGTAGAGTTGGTAGCGAAGAGGATAAATATAGAGCTGACTGTCTTAGGGTTCCATTTTGCCATCATGATGGAGACCTTTTCACTCTTCTCTCTGTTTACAAGAAATGGGAGGGTGAGCCTGTAAATAGGAATTGGTGTTGGCGGAATAGCATCAATGCAAAGTCACTGAGGAGATGTCAGGAAGCTGTATCAGAGTTGGAAAGCTGTCTCCAGCATGAGCTCAACATTATTGTTCCTAGTTACTGGTTATGGAACCCAGATGAACCAAGTTGTTATGATAAATTATTGAAGAAGGTCATACTTTCATCTCTTGTAGAGAATGTTGCAATGTTCTCTGGACGCAATCAACTTGGTTATGAAGTGGCTTTAACTGGTCAACGCATACAACTTCATCCATCAAGCTCATTGTTAGTCTACGGGAAAAGGCCAGATTGGGTGGTGTTTGGGGAGATTTTGTCATCATTGACTGACTATTTGGTTTGTGTAACTGCTGTTGACTTTGATGACTTGTGCATGATTCAGCCTCCTCTATTTGATTTGTATCAGTTGGAAAGTCGGAAGATGCTGATGGATGTGATATCTGGAGTTGGCAATAATTTGCTTAAAAGATTTTGTGGAAAGTCAAACCAAAACTTACAGAGGTTAATTTTGCACACTCAAAATGTTTGCTCAGATAACCGAATCAGTATAGATATTGACTTTAGTAAAAGTGAGGTTCATGTATATGCTTCAGAAAAAGATATAGAGCAGGTGGCTAGTATTGTTAAGGATGCCCTGGAGTATGAAAAAAAATGCTTGAGAAATGAGTGTATTGAGAAACGTTTATTTCCAGGCCGACCTGGTATTTCCTCTTCTTTGGCTCTCTTTGGCTCTGGTGCTGAAATTAAGCATCTGGAGCTTGAAAAACGATATTTGACTGTGGAAATTTTGCATCCAAACTCATCTTCTCTAAATGACAAGGAACTTCTGGTGATGGTTGAGAAGTATGCGTGTGGAATAGCTAATTTTCAAAAATATGGAGGGACTGGACAAGAGGGATCATATGTGAATAAATGGGGAAGGATAACGTTCCTTAGTCCTGAAATTGCTGAAAATGCTGTCACCAAGCTGAACGAGGTGGAGTTTTGTGGGTCCATGATTAGAGCACTGCCCATCAAAGCAGTTGAACCGAAGGTGACACCATTTTCTGCAGTAAGAGTCAAAGTCTCTTGGCCAAGGAGGCCTTGCAGGGGAATTGCACTTGTCACGTGTGCAGATGGAGAGGCTGAATATATTGTTAGGGACTGTTTTGCTTTGACAATTGGAGGAAGGTATATTAACATTCAGGTCAGCCAAAAACGCCAGAATTGTGTATTTTTAACAGGAGTTCCCAGAGACATATCGGAAGAAGAACTCCGTGATGCTCTTCTAGGTTTGACAAAGAGGAGAATCCTTGGCATTCACCTTGCACGAGGAATGGCAGTTGCTGACCCACCAATTGCTACATGTGCAGAAGCACTTATTAAAGAAATTTCTCCTTTTATGACTCACAAGCATTTTTCTGACAATAATTTCAGGGTCGAAGTATTCAAACCTGAACCAAAGGATTTCACCATGAAAGCTATGATTACATTTGATGGAAGTCTGCATCTGGAGGCTGAAAAGGCTTTAAATCACATCCAAGGGAAAGTATTGCCTGGTTTTGAGACGTGGCAGAAGATACAATGCCAACAAGTATTTAATAGCTCTTTGTCTTTTCCTTCACGTGTCTATTGTGCTATCAGGAAACAACTGGATTCACTACTAGAAAGTTTCAGATGCCAAAGGGGTATGTATGTACTTCTGTTTGATAATTTACTCTTGTATATCAATGTTTCTTATTCCATCTACATGTTTTGACTTAGGAGGAAGAAAATAATATTTTTCAATGTATTCTTCTACAACAAAAATAACAAAATCGTAAATCTCAACTATTTGGGATCAGTTACATGGATTTTTTGGTGCTATTGAGATATGTAAAAAGTTATATGTTTGGTTAGGTTCAGAGTACTTAAATTATTATTTATAATTTCTATTAAGGTCCTTTTAGGTCTTCCTCTACCTCTCCTCATACTACTAGCATTAATTATTTCATCTCTTCTGATTATCATATATGGAGATCTCCTACGTACATGTCCATACCATCATAAATGATTTTTTCTCATATTATCGTCTATTGAAGTGATTTCAATATGCTCTTCTAAATAACTATTTTTGTGGTTATCAATCTCAAAGATTTTTCAAAGTTTTGATAATTAGATTCTGGAAGTGAACATAGTGGAAAATGGAAGAGTATCTAAATTCATAATGTCTTGGAGATGAAGCTTGCTAAATAGATTGCTTAATATGATAACATTCATCAATTCATATTGGGTTTTGAGCAACTAGCTCTATTTATGTTCGAGTTATCTGCAATAGATGTACAACTTTGTACTTATCCACTTAATAATTGAAAAAAGTTTATAGATGAAAACTTGTGTAGCACTTTTTAGTTGGGTAGTTGGTTTTTTGAAAAAGAAATTATATACATGAACAATGACAGTATTGGTTATCAAGATTATAACAAATTGCTAACTGATTCACTTAGATTTGGAAGCTATATCACATACGAGCAAGGAACAAATGATAAATGATTAAATTAAAATGAAGCTTGAAATCCTATTGCTGAATGATGCATGTAATTGTAAATAAATACAATAAAGCAAATTGAGGAAGGGTGTGTTTGGAAACACATTTGTATTTTTAATATGGATTTGGAGAAAGAGATTTGAATGAATGTGCAGTTGTGCAATGCTTTGAGTGCTTGGTAAATAATATACGAAATTACATTTTAAATGTGCATTGACGTTAGTATTGTTTAGTAAAATTATATTTCAAAAACTCATTGAATATTATATGACAAATTTACCTTTCTAATATTTTTAATATGTATTCAAATGTGAATACATATTTTTTATTTAAATTATGTAAATAAATAAAATAAATAAATGAATGTATGTCATTTTACAAAAATTTCGTATGGTCCAGTTAATATAAAATATCCTTTAAAAATAAATAAATAAAATATCATATTAACGATGGCAAAAATTGAGAAAAGGGGAGAGGAAATGATTTTAGATAATGTCACAGGGTACTTAGAAAATTTTGAAAATTTTCACTAATATCTGACAAAATGCTGAAATGCCCTAAGGTGGCATTGGTATCTAAGCATTTGAAATACAGCATCCAGGCCAAATAAAGTAACATTAGCATTTGAGCATTTGCAATGTAACATCTAGGCCAAATGCAATTTGAAAAAAAATTATCAAACATCAATTCACATTTAAAATGTGTAATGGGCGATCAATGCATATTTCAAATGCGTTCCCAATTCCCAAGTGCACCAGAAGTACTTGACTTGATGTTGATCAATAAATTAGTTGGCCTAGAAGATTGTATTCTTCCTGTGCTTTTGAGTTAGACACCAACTATTTCTCTTAAGAATTTTCTTGTGATTAATGCTTTATCTTTGAAGTGGTTGGCATGTATTATAATTTCCATAGTGAGTAAATCATTCTAGGAAGTCTTTTATAGTCCATAATGCTTATAAGCCATCAGAGGACAAAAACATCATCAGATCCATTATTTTAAACACTTATTCACTCCCTTATTGCACCTACTTTTGATGTCTATGTAGGAATGGACTGTTAGCTCATGATGTATCAGACCGTGATTAGTCAGCAGTTCTGATGCGATCTGCTCTTGTTGACAGTTGAGTCTGTAGAACCTCTAGATATTTGTAGTAGTTCTAGATTTTGGTACATAGGTGGCAAAAGTTATTGAGATGATTGCCATGTTATAATATTTATTGCGGCCTTCTAGAATCAAAGGATTGCTCAGAGTGCTGCTTTCTAGTTTGAGTTCTGGACTGGAACCAATTTTACCATGCCATTGAGGGTGGAAAAGTACTATATTTTTTCTGGTCTTCTTAAATTTGTGTTGCTGATGTAGGTTATCTTTTTAATAGAGTAGACCCCCAGCTAACATGGGAATAATTTATTTGAAATGTGCTTCTTAGGATGTAGAACATGGTGGTTTTGAGATTGCTGCAAAAAAACCAGAAGGTCATAATGTTTGGCACAGTTCAGAATGAACTTTTCTGGTTGTTTTCATGGAGTATCTCAACTAACATGTACGTGCTAATGGATGACATTCACCTGGACTCCGTTGAGATCTGAAAAATATTACTGAAAAGTCATACTTCACTCACATTCACATAATTCATAATTGTCTTGACGTTAGGATTTGGTCTAGTTGATAATGTTGTGTGTCAATCAGATATGAATTTCTGGACCCAAAGCTTTGCATTAAAGAGAAGGAAGGCCAGAGAAATATATGATTGGAAGATTGTCTTATGCAAGAGAATAATTTGGCTACTGTAAAGTAAATCAGGATATGTTTAATGTCTTTGAAAGGGTCGAGCATCACTGTTTGATGCCTGTTTGAAGAACTTGCCATGCATTATAAACCATTGGTAGTTTAGTTCTATTATTGTTGACGATGATGTTGGCCAAGGTAAATGACAAATTGGTAAAAGGGACATAAAGAAGTCTTCAAGTTCTTTTCCTTGTGAATGCATCTTTGGATGATAGATCCCTGGATGGCCATTTTCTGAAAGATCGAAACGACAAGTCTTAGGGATGGAAAGAGAAAAGAAGCAGTGGAGGGCACCTGCATATTCTAATTTGCAACAGTGTTGGTGCACTGTTAGATTTGGTTCATGTGGTGAAAATTTTCAGCAAATGGGAAGAAAACTGAAAGTGGGTAATCAGCAGTGTTGAAATACCTGGATGATGGAAAGAGGATGAGTATATATGTGTATATTATTTTTGTCAAGAACTAGCACTTGACCTTAGCTATTAATTTTTAAATTCGGCTTCCAATAGCCTCTTGGGGATCCTTTGAACTATTAATTTGTGCTGCATAAGTGGCTTATTTATCAACTTCCAGCCTCAGAAGAGATATAGATTTTATTTTTCTTTCAACATGGCATTTCAAGCTTATAGTGCGTGGTAGTTTTGTCCTGTTTAACTTGTCTCAGTACATCAATTCTCTTTACCAAAATGATAACAAATTATTCTAGACTTCATTGTGTAATAGCACTAAATTTCTACATGCCATATTACTTCATGATGGCTTGCTAATAGAACTCCTTTACTTAATCACTGGTTCCACAAGTTAAAAATATTTCCTTAGTAATTTGGTGTTTTTAACTTGTCATTTCTTGGTTAGCTTTTGTTTTTGTGAAGTAATAAGTTTTCAAATTTTTTCCTGCTTTGGATTCTCATTCTGGGCAAGTTTCATCTTCTTGAGAGTTCTTCCTTCTGTGGATAAAGAAAACCTTTTGGAAATTAATGTTTGGATATAATAACCTCTCAGGAATGGACTTGTATCTCTTGTTGTAACTGCTTAGTGTTACTTGTATTATCCAGTTAGCTTCAAAGTTCAGTTGCAATATATAAGCTTTCAGCTGGTTGTGTCATGCTGCAGGTGTGTCCTACAACCTAGAGCAAAATGATAATGGTTCTTATAGAGTAAAGATATCTGCAAATTCCCCTAAAAATATTGTAGATTTGAGGAGACCTCTGGAGCAGTTGACACAAGGCAAAACGATAACTCATTCAAGCCTCACCCCAGCAGTGCTGCAGCTTCTCTTTTCCCGGGATGGTGTTGCATGTTTAAAAACTGTGGAGCGAGAGACTGGAACTTACGTTCTGTATGACCGGCAGAACTTGAACATCAGAGTGTTTGGTCCCCCAAAGGAAGTATCTGCGGCTGAGAAGAATTTGGTCCATTCACTGCTAACTCTCCATGAGAACAAGCTACTTGAGATCCCCCTCCAAGGGCGCAGCCTCCCACCAAACCTGATGAAAGAGGTGGTGCAGAGGTTTGGGTCAGATCTTCAGGGGCTCAAGGAAAATGTGCCTGGAGCCGAGGTAACTCTCAGTACTCGACGCCATACCCTCTACGTTCGAGGAGACAAAGAACTAAAGCAAAGGGTCGAAGACCTGATCTCTGAGGTGGCGCTATCCATCAATCAAAATAGGGTAATTGAGAGGCCACCAGAATCCTGTTGCCCCATATGCTTATGCGAGCTGGAGGATCCTTACAAACTCGAAGCTTGTGGGCATACATTTTGTCGAGCTTGCTTGGAAAATCAACTTGAATCGACCATAAGATCACGTGATGGTTTCCCCCTTTGTTGCACTAAGGTGGGGTGCCAGAAGCTAATCCTGCTCATAGATCTCAGATCTCTGTTATCATTCGAGAAGCTGGAAGAGCTCTTCAGAGCTTCGTTGAGTGCATTCGTGGCATCCAGCGATGGGACCTATCGGTTTTGTCCGACACCTGACTGCCCCAACTTATACCGTGTTGCGCCCCTGGAAGAGGAGGTTGGGCCTTTCATCTGCGGGGCTTGCTTAGCAGAGACATGCAGGAAGTGCCATCTCGAGTACCATCCCTTTGTATCTTGTGAGAGGTACATGGAGTACAAGGAAGACCCGGACCTCTCGCTGGCAGAATGGTGTAGGGGGAAGGAAAACGTGAACAACTGCCCTAGCTGTGGGCTTACCATCGAGAAGACTGAAGGTTGCAACCATGTGGAGTGCAGGTGCGGAAGGCACATCTGCTGGGTATGCATAAGTTCCTTCAGAAGTAGCGATGAGTGCTATTCACACCTCAGGTCTGTCCACCAATCCTACTGATTGGATGCACTCTAGATGTATACATGTCCATATTACATATGTCTATATATGTCTATATATATATATATATATCTGTACGTGGTGGTCAGGAAGACTTATTAGTGTAGCCTAAGTTGATTGTGGACTCGTGTATTCTTCATGTACGGAGACTTAGTTGGGGCGTTCCTCGTTATTGTTGTTATTATTTTTGCATGGCAGAATGGACGGACACAAGCGGCGATCACATCCTTGAAACAGGATCTGTTGCATTAGCAGATCTGATGTGTACATCATCAATCAACGCCTTAATAATGTGTTCGGAAACTCTATAGGTTATGTGGGAGCTATGTAAGAATTATACTAACATATTTGATATTGTTAACTCGGTAATCATCTCTCTTTTTATGTTTAATGGCAAGCAGAGGCACCAAAGAGAAAAAGAGTAAATTAAACACAGCAACTCACTCGCTCCTATTAACTCTTCTTTCTTCATCCGAAACTTCATCTGACTCGTACAACTCTCTCCGGAGCGAGTGAGTCTCCAGGGAGGGAAAAAGGAACAGTAGCCTCGAGCGATCAACAGTAGCATTGCAAGTCAGCGATCAGAATCAATCACTGTATCCATCTGCAACACGGGAGTCTGAATTGAAGCCTTTTTGCCCAAACAGCGTAGCATTATTTGAGCAAAGATGGATCAGTCATGAAATTGCTCTGGATTTTAGATGACCAAGTTGTCTTTTTGTTAGAACAAAGAGATAGCAGCCTTAAAACAGCACAATCTTTTCTTCTCTAAATGAGAAAAGAGCATATCTGAAAGGAAGAAGAGGAGGAAAAAGAATAATTATAAGTTGTTTTTTGTGTGTGTGTGTGTGAGCTTAAGACAATTAAAAAATGGCAAAATTACAATGCCAGGCTTCCTACATCACAACCTGTTCCTTCAAGACTCTTATAAACAGAAGACAGAAATAAGAAACTCTATAACTCTAAGAAAGATATTTAAAATCTACAAATTTGGCTCACGAAGGATGTGATATTATCATAGCCTACAAATTTTATTTTCACCTTAGATTAAAAGTTACATGCGCTACAAACTCAGACTAAAATAAGATTATTCTACAAAGAGAAAAGAGAAGGCATGAAATTATACATCTTTATGGAAATTCATATATAAATGATAGGCCAATGGAATATAATTACATGTGGAAGGGATTAAGACAGTCCAATGTTCTCTTCTCGAATCCTCCCTATCATTTCACATACAGCAGCTGCAATCTGAGTCACTGAAGCATATGAGCAGTCATCCTCCACCTGCCAACCAAATGTGCAGTATAGTGTTCATGAGAACTGAAGAGAACACAGTCCATTAGGTTGCCTAAACAACAGTATATACCAGCACATGAACGTTAAGATTGCGGCTCAGCGAGAGAGAGAGAGAGAGAGAGTAAATTAGAGGCTTATGTACCTTGAGACTGAAGGAGTAGAGAACCCTCTCATTGGCAGTGGTTACATTCAGGTGCAGTGGCGTGAGCCGCAGATTCTGCAGCCATGTCAACAGCTTCGACAGCTGCTTGGGGTGCCGCCTCGAGAGCACCTTGAGGTTGACATGGCTCTCTACGATCGTCACCTCAATGTCCGCCATGGCTGACCGTTTCACCACCATAACTTCGTTACCGCTGTAGTCCTTGTCGACGTTGGCGACACCATTCTGGTTCCTGCTGATAGTACCCCCATTAAAGGAGCAGGACGAGTACTGTGGGGTGTTGAAGAAGTCGGCGAAAGGAGAAGCGAACCCATCAGTGTCTGCTCGCTGCTCGAGTTGCTTCTGCACTTGAATCGATTGCAGGAGTTGCTCAAGTTCCTTAACGTAATTGATTGCGCCCCCAACGATCGATGCTTGATCACCCTGTAGTGTTTTGGTACATTATATATATTACAGTGTTACCTCACGTGGCTTGCTGCGGAGTTTTAGAGACCGATGAAGATGGAGCGAGCGTAAGGTATGAGAGGAGGAAGCAGAGTGCGCATTATTACCCTTGGGACATAGGAGGGAGGCATCAGAGATCGGAGCACGGCGAGGTATTCGTTCATTTGCTTACGTCGGTTGCGCTCCACAGCGATGTGGACCATCCTCTGGCTCTCCACCTCCTCCTTGTTCTTGATGCCCTTGGTGCGTGGCCGCTTCCTCCGGCTGACCACCTCGGTGGCCTTGCCCTCGGCCGGCGCTTCCTCCTGACCTTCCGCTGTCGAATAGTTCGCGTGCCAGCCCTCCAAGTCTTGCACCAAGTCGGAACAAGATGGGTACCGAGTTCGATCCATATCCCCATCAAGCATCGAACTCTTCGCCTCCATGCTAACATCTCCAAGGTCATAGCCACATGCCCCTCCGCCAGGAGTGGTGCAGCTCTCCTTGCAAGCGTAACCGAACAGTCCCTGAGAGAATACAACAGCTTCTAATGCCATTACCAACTTTCGGATAGACATGTACTCAACTTTCCTCTTCACAGGGGAGGGAAGAGATGATGAGCTTTTAAAGGAAGAAGAGAACAGCTGTTGAAGCTGGATGAGATGTAGACATCGTGTGTTTCTTGTGTTACTAGTAAGCTGAAAAAAAGTATATTAACCAAAAACACAGGGACACTGCAATCCGGTCCTTTTCTCTTTGTGATGTGCAAACGGTAGGTTGGTATCGACACCCAAGAAATGTAGAGGAAGCAGACAAGAATGAACAGGGGTAAGAGATTCCAGTGGCCATTGAAGTTATAGGTGTGAATGTGACCATACTCTGCGTAATTCTGTGTTTGGCCATGCTGTGTAACAGGATTGACAGGAGAAACAATGGGACGAACGCCCACTTGCTGCAGGAGCTGGCATACATTGAATCCACCGTAGTTGCACCATGGTGCTTCCACCGCAGGTGTACCAAGTACAGTCCATGAGCCTCGAGGGTGGAGAAGAAAATTCCACTTGTCCCCGAGGTTAAGCTATCAAATTATATGCTCGCTCACGCGATTTGGCGAAAGATTTGGATACCATTGTCTAGAATTAAAGAGCTTTGCAACTTGTATTCTGGCTGTGGAACTGAGAAAAGTATTCAGATAGCAACAAGCAACAGTTAGCAGCTGCTGTTTCATACTCGGTGGTGAAGACAAGATTCTAATCAACCTACTGCTCCTCTTGTCGGTGGTCCCTCACTGTGGCTGCATCGACAATTGTTCCTTGGTGCGGTGTTGATAATTCAGCCGTAAGTACGACATGTTTCGATTGATACAGGTGATGTAGGATGATGGTCCAAAAGAGGTCGCCGACGATGCCAATTAGAATAGAAGAAGCCAATTAGAATGGAAGACAAGTCCTCTCGAGTGGCTAATTGAGGGTGAGACACTGCAGAATCCATAACGTATCTGGACATATTAATTGTTTTGTCCAAGTGTACTGAAGGAAACAGTACAAAAGCTGATGGTTACGTACTTCAAGATTTATCTTATCACATACCCCTTTGTTACTTGACATACCTGTATTATTGATTACTGATGCAAACTACTAGATTGTATTGGTTTCTCACAGTACCTCTCACTACCATCCCCAGTTTCAGGAGGGAATCAAGTCATAGGTTGCAATTTTACACTGTCTCGTCATCAGAACTCCTTTATGCACTTTGTTCAACAAGATACTGTGTCGGTGGATATGGCACATGGGAGCTCTGAGGCAGTATAGTATGCACAAGGGAAGAGAGATGGTTGAATTGTAAAAGCTACCATATTAGAATATCTCGTTTTTTTCTTTTTAATCTCATATTTTTCTTGATCACGACTATCATGAGAAGATTAGATTTTCTCTATATCTTACCATATAAAAAGGATTTGACATCCCTTGATTAGTGTTTATGAGATTAATCTAATTATTTTTTATTCTATAAATTGGGTTGTAATGCATACAGCTAATACAAAGTTTCACCTTTATCTTCCTTCTTTTTCATGATATCAAACTCACACAATGCTCAAAGTTGAGTCCCATCTCTCTCTCTCTCTCTCTCTCACCAATCCATCAACTATGATGAACAAGTATCAATTCTATTTCATCTATTTGTAAGACGACTTATCCTTTGCCACTTGCGTCTGCTTATATTCAAGATTTTTTCTTCTGATATATCTCAAACACAACTAAATATTTCTCAACACATTTTTATTAATTTTTAATTCCATTAACTATACTCATTGGGCCCAACTATTTGATCTCAAGTTTTTGGGTGTGCTCGTTTGTTCTTCTTCAGCCTGAGTATAAAAAACGTGGCAACCTCGATCATGATTATATTATTTCGTTGGGGTTTGACATTGAATATAAATGTTATAGATATTATGATCTTATTTTTTTTTTCGAATGTCGATTGTCGCAATGTCTACTATAGGTGTGTGACCCTCTAGACCTAATATTGAACTGGTCGTGAGCCATACTTGTCGGAACTCTTTCTAGCTCAGTGAATTATTATCTTCATAATAATTCACTCAACTCATCGACTACGGATGTACTAGGCCACTACGCCGCAATACCCAAATAATATAAGGGAATATAATCTATTGGACTTGTTTATCCTCGGTTACCGTGCATCTATAGTCTTTCATCCATCTAATACCCTAGAGATCGTATACCGAGCATGGTACTGTTAGGCCCATATGGTTTCTCCTCGAGTCTCGCTCTAATCGGATTCTCCTAGATAACTCTTTCTCTCTTATTCTGAATGACTCTGGCTAGGAATTTGTTTAAGCAATAACATTCCTCTCATTGTTGAATCTCATATTTTGATGATGAAACCAATTGATAATGTTATGATCTAATCTATGTTTTGAGTGACGTAAGACTAGCTTTGATCTAGAAAGGTAAATTGATTAAAGCAGGAGGAATTGGATGTTGGGCCAGAGTTGAACATGTCAAAAGATTGGACGTTGGGTCGGAGGATCGGTCGACGTGTCGGTAGAAGGCTTCGTGCCATGAAATCGGGCATCGGGCTGAAGGATCAGACATTGCGCTAAGGAGATCGAAAGTTGCGGGTGTCAATATATCGATTGGACAATACGCTGAAGGAGAGGACGATGTGTCGAAGGATCGGATGAAGCGCTAGAGAACCAATGACATCTGGACAATAGATGATTCGTGCTTTGTAATAATTTATCTAGATCGAGTTAGTTAAGGTCGTAATTGGATTGGTTTAGAATATAATTAAGTCAACTCAATTAGGGGCCAATTGGGCTCGAATTAGGGCTATTTTGGGCCAAGAGAAAGATCCATTCAATAACCCAAAAGTTAGGTTAGACGGTGGCACCGCTAGTGACTCAATCTCTGAGACACAATCTCCAAGACTGTGTTAGGCGGAAGTACCACTAGATTGGATGGTGGTACCGCCTAGTGTCAAGCGGTAGTACCGCTAGACTGGGCGGTGGTACCACGCAAACACAGTCTCCCAGACTGTGTCAGGTAGTGGTACCACTCAGTATTAGTGCTGCAAGCGGTGATACCAATGGTGGTACCGCTAGTTTCCCGAAAACCAGAGATGAGACACTTTTAGGCTCCAAGTTTATATACATTTCGGGCCTATAAATACCCCTCTCATCCTTGCTTAGCAAACATAAGAATTGAGAACAAAAACAAGAAAAAATTCTATTATAATCTTATGAGAGTTCTCCTCTTCTAGTCAGTGTAATTTCTATTTAGAGAGGAGTGAGTGGGGTTGTAAAGGTTCTATCCTAAGCCTATCAAAAGGAGAATAGAGTTGTAAGGGTAGTTGGTCTTTGTCTATTGAAGGAAGACCATTAATGGATGCCCATGGCCTCGATGGAAGAGGAATAGGGAGTGGACATAGGTCACGACGACTGAACCACTATAAACTCAATTTGCATTTCTATTGTTGACATTTACTTACTTTGCAACTGTTTTACTTCCTCATTACTTTAGCTGCATACTCTTACAAACATTTTTAAAGTTAAACATTATCGAAACAATTTTTATCGTATGAAGATTTTTGGCTCAACGTGATTTTTACGTACGCACTAATTTCACCCCCCCTTTTAGTGCCGACTTGATCCTAACAGTTGGTATCAGAGCTACGTTTTTCTCATTTGATTTAACACTTAAGAGAAATGACTCTTTTCGACTTTCACAAGAGTCACTCTATCATTCGTCCTCCTATATTCAATGGGATGAACTACACTTATTGGAAAACTCGGATGAGAGTTTTCTTGCTTTCGTTGAATCTTGATTTATGGAATATTATTGAAAAAGGATTTCAAAAGTCTTATCTTCCAATGAATGACTGGAATGATTTGGAGAAGAAGACTTTCACTTTGAACACCAAAGCTATAAATGTTTTATTTTGTGCTTTGGATAAAAATGAATTCAATCGAGTTTCTATTTGCGAAACAACTTATGAGATACGACATACACTTGAAATCACATACGAAGACACATGTAGAGTTAAAGATTCAAAGATTAATCTTTTGATGTATGATTTTGAAGCCAAGTGAAATTATTGTTGACATGTACACCCGTTTTACAAATGTTGTCAATAGTTTAAAAGCACTTAGTAAAAGTTCTTAAAATCTTAAACTTGTCAATAAAATTTTACATTCTCTTCCTAAAAATTGGGATCCTAAAGTAACTACAATATAAGAAACAAAAGACTTAAATAAGTTTCCACTTGAAAAACTTATCGGGTCATTAATGATATATGAAATGACATGCAAGGCACATGATGAACTTGATGAACATGAGAATAACGTTCGAAAGAACATGAATGATTTAATACTTCAAACAATAGAATACCACTTAGAGTGATAACTCAAGTGATGATGATAATGACCTTGAATTTCTCACAAAAATCTTAAAAAGTTTTTAAAACAAGAATCAAAGAATAAAAATGAACTTAAAAAGAAGAAGCTGCCAAAGAAGAATAAAGTATTCAAGGCGGGTTGGGATGAATCGAGCTTATCTGAAGACGAGAAGTAAACCAACAAAGATAAGGTAGCGAACTATGCCTTAATAACTTTCGACGATGAGGTAACCAAAACCCTCTTAGTTTACTATGAAATTAATTGATGCATTTCATAAGTTATTTTTAAATTAGTATACAAAATGCAAAAAAAAAAGGGGGGGATCATGCTTTTCATTATAGTGATTTTAAAAAATTAAAAAAATTGATCATGATAATTGTATGTTTTATGATAAAGGAACAAAATATTAGATTTAAATCTAATGCTTATACACCTAATAAGATTAATTCTATGTATGTGTTTAAGAAGTAATAATGTGTATCTTGATGTTTTCCATATTGCTTTTTTATTTTGATTTTGATTAAAAATACTTTATGTTTAATAAAATCATGTTTGATGATTTAATGATACATAATGATATAAGATGTAATGAAAATGCTAAAAGTTTTGATACCATGCTTGATGATTTTATACTATGCATGAGAATTTAAAGTAATGATGATTTGAAATCTTATGTTTTGGAACTGTGTTACACTTTTGATCATGATGATTTTTGTGATAAATCTTATTTTTCCATTTTAAATGATAATGTATGTTTTGATTTGGCATAAAAAAAAACTTGGGCATGCTTATAAGAAATCTAATCACTTAAATTGAAACAACTAAAACGAGGAAAGCATTTTTCTTGAAAATTTCTCAATCTTTATCTTATCGATTTTTCAATAAGAAATTGATAAATCTATTTATGTTATTCTGAATCTCTTGAAAGGAATTTTGATGATTTGGTGATTTAAATTTGAATAAATTTTATTCCAATCATCATCTTGATTTCTTGATATTTGAAACTTGAAATCTTTTATAAATCAAGATCTCTTATTACGTGTTCTCATTTTTTTAAGAGGAGCTTTGCTACATAAATCAGGAGATTTCATATATATGAATCAAAATATTCTACCATTTTATTTTCCTATATTTCTTTTTGCTATTTACTAAAAAGGAGAATTATCGATATGAATCATGGTTTCTCTTGATTTCTCAAAATTATAACTTAAGAATTTTTGTTATGAATCAAGATCATTTACTATGATTATTTCTTTCCACTATTTGACTTATCCAAATACACCATGATATATCACTTGACTTCTTAATGTTTACTCCTTTGTATTTATGGCTTGTATGCCTCATGTAATGATTGAAATATTTTGCACTATTGTATCCTTTCCTTTTTTTTACAATGACAAAGGGGAGAAAGAATTGCTAGCTCAAGATGCAAAATTTGAAAACTTGTACATTGCAAAAGGAAGAAAAACTTGCTAGCTTGCTCATCTCAAAAGATGCAAAAATTTTACAAACTTTCATATATGAAAAACTTGCTAGCTTGCATCTTCTAAACTTGCTATTTACTATCTCGTATTCTATTTCAAAAACTTTCTAGACTGAACATCGTAAAGAAAAGCAAACATGCTATTTACTATCTCGGTCTTCGAGCTCTGATAGGAGGTGCAACCGCCCCTGACAGAGGTGGCACCGCCCAGAGGCTCAGTCTTCGAGCTCTGCCAGGCAGTGCAACCGCTCCAGTCAGGAGGTGCAACCGCCTGATCCCGAAATTTCGGGAATTGACAGTTTTGAGCTCCAAATTTGAACTGGGTTGAGGCCTATAAATACCCCACCCATTCAGCACTGAAAGAGCATGAACTTACACCAAAATCTTGATCTTTTTCTATGATTCTTAGAGCTCAAAATTGTTGTAAAGGCCAAAAGTTCTTCTCCCTCTGTTCTTCCAAGTTTTGAGTTGTAAAGAGAGGAAAGAAAATTCTGTAAAGGTTGTCTCCTAAGCCCGTCAAAAGGAGTGAAACTGTAAAAGGGTGGTTGGCCTTCACCTATTGAAGGAAGGCCTCTAGTTGACGTCGGTGACCTCGTCGGTGGAGGAAGCCAAAAGTGGAGTAGGTCAAGATTGACCGAACCACTCTAAATCTCGGTTTGCATTTACTTTGAGCATATTATCTTTACTACAAACCTCCTCTATAGCTTACTGCTTTCTGCGCATATACGATCCGGTTTCAAGCATTGCACTTTCCGAATCAGTGTTTAGATGTAAAACTATTTTTTCGTACGATCATCATATTTCAATTTGCGTTTACGTCTTGATTTCAATCATAACTGCGAACTGCCTTTATGTCCTTGCTTAAACTGCATCTAGCCTAATCAAGTGATTTACGAATCAGCATTTAGACGTAAATCAGCTTCTTCGTACGAACGTCGTATTTTAGTTTGTGCTTATATTATGGTTTTCATCATAACTGCAAACTGCCTTCATAAGATTGATTTTAATGTCATCTCGCTTGATCTTAAGTTAAAGTAATCTTAGAATCGGCTTTCACAACGAAATCGTTTTTATCGTTCGAACGTGTTTTATCGTTGAAAGATTTCCGCTGCACTAATTCACCCCCCCCCCCCCCCCCCCCCCGCTCTTAGTGCTCTTGATCCTAACAATTGGTATCAAAGCCCGGTATTTCTCTAACGGATTAAAACCCAAGAGAGATGGCATACGCCGAAAACCAAGAGGGCAATTCTATTACACGTCCACCCATGTTCAATGGGACGGACTACACTTACTGAAAAACTCGAATGAGAGTTTTCTTGATTTCTATGAATTTGGATTTATGGAATATTATTGAAAACAATTTTCAACTTCCCTCTAAACCGATAAACAAATGGTCGGATTTGAAAAAGATGTATTTTTCTTTAAACACAAAGGCTATGAATGCCTTATTTTGTGCTTTGGACAAAAATGAGTTCAATCAGATTTCTACGTGCGAAACGGCTTTTGACATTTGGCGAACACTTGAAATCAAGCACGAGGGAACTAGTAGAGTCAAAGACTCGAAAGTTAACATTTTATTGCATGATTTTGAGCTTTTTCGAATGCAACCAAGCGAGACTATAGGCGACATGTACACCCGTTTCACGGATGTCGTCAATAGTTTAAGAGCTCTTGGAAAATGTTTTTCGGATTTTGAACTCGTAAACAAGATTTTACGTTCTCTTTCTAAGAAGTGGGATTCAAAAGTAACTGTAATACAAGAAGCTAAAAACCTAAACAACTTACCACTTGAAGAACTAATTGGTTCGTTGATGACATATGAAATGGTGCACAATGCACATGATGAATATGATGAACAAAATCACCTTCCAAAGAACAGGAAGGATTTGGAACTCCGGACAAATGAATACCACTTGAGCGATGACTCAAGTGATAAGGACAATGATGAACTTGAACTTCGAACACTAAATCTTAATAAGTTTATTAAACAAAAATCTAAAATAGATAATGAACTTGAACGAAGGAAGAGGCCAAAGAAGAGGAAGACAACCAAGGATGATTCAAGAACTTCCAAAGGTGAAACGGCAAATTGGGTTTTGACGGGCTTCGACTACATGATAAGTAACTCAACTCTCTTGAATTATTTTGAAATTACTTGAAGTTTTTCATGAGTGCTTAATTTATATAGTAGGAATAGGAAATAAAAATTGTTTTTCAAAAATTATATCATGTTTTTCTTTTTAGCATCTTTGAAGAATTAAAAATTTGATCATGAAAAGTATATTGCTAAGGTTTCATGCATGTTTTGAAATGTTGAATGATGTATGCAACATTATGGATGATAGTTATATGATATGTGATAATGCTTAAGATTAATCCATGCATGTATATTTTGATGATTTTATGTCATGCATGAGCTTTTGAAGTAAATAATTTGAAACTCTCATTTTGGATTAATATGTTTTTGGTTTAATCATTTTTATGACGAATTAAGATGACATTCTCATGACATATTAAGATGACATAGTGTATGTACATCTATGTATAAATTTCTTGATAGTCTTTTGATGCTAGATGTGATATCATGATGCTTTATTTTTGATGTGTTTGGTCTTGACGGCTTTATGATGAAACTTATGTTTCGATTTTAAATGATGATACATGTTTTCACAAAAAGACTTGAACACCCTCACATGAAATCAATTGTATGAAATGGAAATGAATTTTATATCCTATTGAGATTAATAAATTTATTTTACTAATCTTGTGAATATCATGAAAATAAACATGATGAATATTCTGAAAATAAATGAGTATATCATGCATTTGGTCTTAATGATTTCTCTTGAACATACTTTTTGAAATCATATTTGATAATGAATATCAAGATATAAAAAGGATGTTATCATGGAATCATGCTTGATAATTTATTTTACGAAATTTACCTTTCTATCTTGAAGGTTGACATTTTTTTTAAAAGCAAAGGCATGCTCGTAAGAAGCAAATCACATGAATAGAAATTTATAAAAATGAAATGTAATCCTCTATCTTATTGATTTTTCAATAAATCTATGCTTGTCATATATGAATTTATTGAATGTAATTTTGAGGATGATATCAGATTTGACAAATGCTTGATTCGTATTTACGACATAAGATACATTTTAAATATGAATCATGCTTCAATCATGTTAAATGCTTCAATCATTTTCTATCTCTAGAGTTCTCGATTTTGATAAAATACAAGTGATAAATTCATTTATGATATCTTGTAAATCACTTGAATTATGAATGAGTTTTTTATGATGTGTTAAAAGAATCACTTAAAAAGAAAATGCTTTTCCCATCTTATCGAGATTAATGATTTCATAATATTGTGTGAATCTCGAAATTGATTTTGATGAAATAGTAATAACGTTATTCATGTTATGAATCTCAAAAATGATAATGTGCTTCATGTGATAATATGAATACATGGAACACTTATGATATGATTTTTATACAATTCCGTGTATTCATAAAATATTTATCTCATCATCCAATAACTCTTCTTAATATTCCTTATGAGATGAAATGAAATAATGCATGAAATACAAATGAAGAGTTAATGATCATGTATAATAGGATGTAATGAATTCTGATATTTAGATACCATTGTTTGAATATCTATGATCATGTTGCCAAAATGATATATCATGAATGCTTGAATATCATGCTTGATATGCTCATAATGATGATTGATTTTTCGGTATCGTGCATAAAAAATGAAATGTAATGTTAATGAATTTGTGCATTGAAACTATAATGATGCATAAATAAGAATGATTACTTACTTTTGTCATGATTTAGAAATTGATGTAAAGGGTTTTTCCCTTCTTTTTGCCAATGATATAGGGGGAGAAAGAGTTGCTAATGTGCATATCTCAAAGAGAAAATTGTTAGCTTGCGCGTCTTAAAATGTTGAAATTTTTTTTGCTAGCTTGTATATTGTAAACTTGCTATCGTATAATCATGATGATGAGCATGATTATATTTGAAAAAATATGGCAAAAATATGTCCGAATGATTGAACTTGTTAAAATTAATTTTCGGACTTTCTTGATTGAATGATCAAATCACTCGACTGCCATGATGATTTTACACAATTACATGCCCTAATAACAGGTTGGAAATTATGTGCTTTGGATACAAAAATTTCCATGATAATAAGCATGTTTTGTCCTCATGATTGTCTTTGAAAATCAATAGCACAGCCTTGTCCGAATGCATGAAAGTGTTAATTTCATTTTCGGATTCTCTTAACTATTGGTATCCTAACAATTAGATTTTTGAATTATCCTCTTCCAGACTTAATAAGCATATGTCATATCAAGTTTAATTCATCATTGATTTTTGACATATGGAATCAACTAGCAAATACATCTCTCATACACTTATTATGTGAACAATATTTTGTTTTGAGAAATGGATTTGATGAAATGATTCCTGCTTATAAATTCCTTCTTGAAAAAGGAAGTCATTTTTACGTACAAGGATTTGATTCACATACATATCTTGATACTTGTAAAAATGAAGCGTGCTTTAATATCTTATCAATTTTAACTTCATTCGAGTAAGCTCAGAAATAGCTTTCCTCCTTCATGCAAAAAGAAAATAACAAATAAAATGGAAGAAGTTTTCGAAGCTATCTCCATGTCATGTTTTCCTTGAAATGTTTGAATATTTGGTATCTTATCACTCTTTGTTGAAAAATGACATGAACCTACTTATGGCATCGCACTTATATTTAAAATTTACTTATATCATTCTCCTTTTTGTTGATGACAAAGGGGGAGAAATATATGAATTGATGCTATGAACACTGATGCTATGATTGCCAAATTTGCATTATGCCACGTTTGCATCATGTGTTAAGATGTCAAGAACTTGTATCGTAATTTTATGCGTTGATATCTTACCATTTGATGAAATGCTACAATTGATAAACACTTGAAATGTTTGCGTTATGATATCAAAAGCTTACATAGCAGCTTTACATGTTGATATTTGATAATAGCAAACTTGCATGATGATAAAACTTGATATTATGTTTTTCATGCAATGAGTTGAACCAATATCACAAACGCTTGATTGTGGTACTTCTCCTTTTTGTTGATGACAAAGGGGGAGAAGTATGATGTTATGCATAAGTTCATGATGACGTGTTGCAAGTATTCATGATGAATATTGCAATGACTTGAATTCAGTTTGAATTCAAGATTCTATCAATATGACATATTGATAGGGGGACTTTGTTTAAACTCCGGGAGTTAAGTTTAACTCCGTCATCAAGTGGTTGTCATCATCAAAAAGGGGGAAATTGTTGAATCTCGTATTTTGATGATGAAACTACTTGATATATGTTTATGATTTAATCTGTGTTTTGAGTGACACAGGATGCTTCGATCAGGATGAGACAATTAAAGCAGAAAAATCATATTGTGCCGGAAGAACATGTTAGAAGATTGGACGTCGGGCCGGTGGATCGGTCGACGTATCGACAGAAGGCTTCGGGGCGTGGACTCGGGCATCAGGCCAAGAAGAGCGGGTATTGATCCATGGATATCGGAGTTACGGAGTCAACTGGCCGATTGGGCAATAGGCTGCAGGAGAGGACGATGGGCGAAAGAATCGGACGAAGCGTCGAGGGACCAATGACATGCCGGACAACTTGGTTAATTGCTTAGGATTAATTGTCTCGATCGAAGTTTTGTTTTAAGTGTGCAGGATTAACTACGATGGAAGAAAGACATGTAGCAGGAGTTACGCCGGAGTCAAGACAATGATCACGTTGGGAGTTTGAGAGTTCGACGGAAGTTAGGACAGTCGTCGGAGGTTCTGCGGGAACAAATCCGAGAAGTCCATAAGCTTGCCAAAGAAGCTCGTCGGAACTCGCCAAGTGAATCGTCGCAAGTCCAGGAGTTTACCGGAAGTCCACAAGAGCATCACCGAGGGTTCATCGGATGATCGACGAAAGTTTGCTGGAAACTCGCCGGAAGAAGCGATTGACGCATCGGAGCAAGTTGCAATAAATGTCTTAGGAAAAATCGTAGTTAGTACAATGATTAAGTTGGAAATGGGAGGTGATCCCATTAACTTAATCTTGGGGCAATTGGGCCCTTGAAAAACCCAAATTGGGCCGAATGGATCAACCCATTCGGACCCTGATTTCTGTTGGGAGGTGCAACCGCCCCAGCCAGGAGGTAGCACTGCCTAGGCTAAGTCTCCGAGCAAGATTGGGCGGTGCAACCGCCCCAGCCAGGAGGTAGCACTGCCTGGGCTCAGTCTCCGAGCGAGACTGGGCGGTGCAACCTCTCCTGATAGGAGGTAGCACTGCTTGAGCTCGGTCTTCGAGCTCTGGCAGGAGGTGCAACCGCCTCAGTCAGGCGGTGGCACCGCCTGAGCTCGGTCTTCGAGCTCTGGCAGGAGGTGCAACCACCCCTGACAGAGGTGGCACCACCCAGAGGCTCAGTCTTCGAGCTCTGCTAGGCGGTGCAACCGCTCCAGTTAGGAGGTGCAACCGCCTGATCCCGGAATTCCGGGAATTGACAGTTTTGAGCTCCAAATTTGAATTGGGTTGGGGCTTATAAATACCCCACCCATTCAGCACTGAAAGAGCATGAACTTACACCGAAATCTTGATCTTTTTCTATGATTCTTAGAGCTCAAAATTGTTGTAAAGGCCAAAAGTTTTTCTCCCTCTGTTCTTCCAATTTCTGAGTTGTAAAGAGAGGAGAGAAAATTCTGTAAGGGTTGTCTCCTAAGCCCGTCAAAAGGAGTGAAACTGTAATAGGATGGTGTTAGGACTCTAGCTTGGAGAGTCCTAATTGAGAGGGACAATCATGTAAAAATGTTAGGACTCTAGCTAGGAGAGTCCTAATTGAGAGGGGCATTCTGTTAGGACTCTAGCTAGGAGAGTCCTAATTGTGAGGGGCATTCATGTATGAGGTTTTTTCTTGGAGAAGAATTAGGAGTTGTAAGGGAATAGGAGTCTTGAGTAGGAGTCCTATTAGGAGTTGGTTAGAAGTAAGAGTCTTAAGTAGGAGTCCTATTAGGAGTTAGGGTTTAGAAGCCCTATAAATAGCCATGTATTCCTTCTCTTTTAATAAGCAATAGATGAATCTTTTCTGCAGCCTTTGAGCAGCAACTTGGAGGGAGGAACCCCTATAGAGTTCCAAGGAGGCCGATCCCCTAAAGAGATCAACCCCAAGTTTAGAATCTGCAAGGGTTCTAACACCTGGTATCAGAGCAGCGTTCTTGGCGTCTCGCTGCCCTTTCACAGCCATCCATCAACCCTCCACAACCATCCAAAGCAATTCCCACAATTGCTTAAAAGATCGTCACCGAATTCCGCCATCATCTCCACCACCACGGATCATCCTTTGATCTCCCCGTGAATTGCAACAGGTTCTGGTTTCCTACCTTACTGCTGCTGCAATTTAGTTATCCTTATTCGAAAATCCAAAAAAAAAAAAAAAAAATCGTTCCTATATTGCTGCATAAACTTTTCGTCACAAAGTTTTCATCTCTACGACGAAAGATATATTGCAGAATTCCAACCGCATAGCACCATCTGTTTGATCTTGCTACTGTGCTTTTTCTATCCAAATTTCTACGAAATTTTTATGATATCTTTGACACTTCTTAACAGTGGATTTCCCTTTGGTTTCATCAAAAAATTCTCAATATAAACTACTGATCTTTTATGTCCAATCTACTGCACTTGAATTGCAGAATTCAAGCCGCATAGCACCATCTGTTTGATCTTGCTACTCTGCTTTTTCTATCCAAATTTCTACGAAATTTTTATGACATCTTTGACACTTCCTAACAGTAGATTTCCCTTTGGTTTCATCGAAAAATTCTCAATATAAACTACTGATCTTTTATGTCCAATCTGCTACACTTGAAAATCTATGCTGCAGAAAATTTCAACTGCATATCGTTGCCTTAACCCATCTATTTGCAATCTTTTTTGAATGAAATTTCTTATAGACTTCATATATCATCTTGGCTTCCATCTAAGATTGATCTATTAAAAAATTCATCTCTAAAAACGATTTTATGTTGCTGCAAATTTTCATCGTAACCCGCTGAAATTTTTCGACGATAATTCTGCAATTGCAACTTGCACCAATTTCTTTGCTGTTATACTGCCAAAATTTTCTTGATTAAATTAGATATCCTTGCTGTCATATAAACAGTGATTTTGCTATCAATTCCCTCCTTAATTCTCTTAAGTTTTTGGTGGAAATTACGTCGAGAAACCGTTGTTTCTTCGACGACAATTCTACTCTTACAAGATAGCACATACTTGCTGCAACTTCCACGGATTTCTGTCAAACCTTTGCTACCATCTACCACAGATCCAAAACTTTCATCCAGAGCCCTAAAACTCTACCAAACCACACCCTCAAACTGCACCCAAAACAGCCACAAAACAAGCCTAAACCGTAGCCTACATCCACCAATCCACCAACACTTTTGACCATCACTTCTCTCAACCTATACATGCCTTTAACCCAACAGCAAAAGAGAGATCTTAACATCATTGATTTGGGGCCATATACTATGGCATCTAAGGAGGCAATTAATGCTAAATTCGAAGCCTTGGAGGCGCGAATGGAGGATAAGATTCGGACGCTCTTTACCGAACTCAGATTGGGCCGACCACTAAGCCCGAAGAAATCATATCAAGGAGAGAGCTTTGCCCAATCACACCAAGCCCGAAGAGATGACTTCCAAGAGAGGGGAAGCTCTATGACCAACCCCAACTATCCATGCATGAGAGTGGACTTCCCTAGATGGGAAGAAGGAGACCCGATTGGTTGGATTTCGCATGTGGAGCGATATTTTCGGTACCACAAAACCGCGGATGTATCTATGGTGAAAATTGCAGCTATACATCTTGAAGGGGATGCTATTCAATGGTTTGATTGGTTTGAACATACTTATGGAGTCCTTTCATGGCGACAATTCAAAGAAGAACTGCTGATTCGCTTCAGACCAACCGATTACGAGAATATTGACAAACAACTAGCAAAGATCCGACAAACCTCCACCATTCAGGAGTACCAAACCAGGTTTGAAAGGTTATCTAATCAAAATCATGATTGGTCTCAAAAACAGCTATTGAGGACCTTCATTGACGGCTTGAAGCCGGAGATCCGAGGAGAAGTTAAAGCGCGACAACCGTATACGCTTATGGCAGCCATCTCTTTCGCACGACATCAAGAGGAGCAATTGAACCATGAAGCTCGGAGGACTAGGGTCACTCCTCAACTAGTAATATTGAAGCCCTCAGCCCCCCCTACTGTCGACCAAGTCCCTGCACCAAAGAGGTTAACAGGAGAAGAGCTTCGGGAGCGATATGCGAAGGGGTTATGTTGGCATTGTGACGAGCCGTGGAGCCGTGAGCATCGCTACAGTAAAGGAGGACTTCTTATGATTGAACCGATAGAAGAAGAGGTCATTGAACATCCAAAAGAGAGCTTTGAATATGAAGAAGAAGATGCAGAAGAAGAGCCACAACCGACCGAAGTTACGGTACATACACTAGCTAGCTACTCAAACCCGCAAACGATGAAAATTGGAGGCCTTCTCAAACAACAACCAATCACTGTTCTCATCGACACGGGCAGTACTACTAACTTCCTAAATAGTAAGCTTTCTGTTCGGATATCATTACCTATCGAGAATCGCTGCAGGTTTGATGTTAAGGTCGCCGACGGACGGATTTTGAATTGTGATCATAGGCGCTTGCAGGAGAAACTATTGCTGCAGGACCAAGAGATAATTGCAGATTTCTTCCTTCTCCCTCTTAACAATCATGAGGCCATGCTCAGAATTAAATGGTTGACGACATTAGGTGATATTTCCTGGAATTTTATGAAACTAATTATGAAATTTTACAGTAAGGAGAAACAGGTGACATTGCACGGGAAACGTGGGGGCGACATAACAACGATTTGCACACAACAAATGGAGAATGTTTTGCATAAAGCATGCAGCGGCTTTTTGGTACAACTTGAGCAGCAAACTAAGGGAGAGCTAACAGAATTTGAAGATCCAAATCTACTTCCTTTGCTTGCTGAATTTTCAAATATATTTGATGAACCGCGCAACCTACCTCTTACCTGTCGGCATGATCATTGTATAATGATTCTTCCAGGAAAATCTTCAGCAAATGCTCAGCCATATCAGTATCCACATCTCCAGAAGGATGAAATAGAAAGGATTATAAAAGAGATGCTCGAAACAGGAGTTATTCGGCCAAGTTGCAACCTCTACTCTTCGCCGGTGCTACTTGTATGCAAGAAGGACGGAACAAGGTGAATATGTGTTGATTACCGAGCTCTCAATGGCATAATCATCAAGGACAAATACTTTATTCCAATAGTAGATGAATTGCTAGATGAAAGGGAGCACAAATCTTTACAAAGCTGGACCTTTGATCCGGGTATCATCAAATACGAGCATGCGAAGAAGACATACGGAAAACCACCTTTTGAACACACAACAATCACAAATTTTTGCTTTCTTCAACAAAAGGTAGAATATCTTGGGCATATCATATCAGAGGAAGGTGTGGCAGTGGACCCCTTCAAAATTGGAGCAATGCAAAACTGGCCGACCTCGAGAAACATAAAATTGCTACATGGCTTTCTGGGTTTAACAGGCTACTACCGCAAGTTCGTGAAAAACTATGGAAAGATCAGTGCACCACTTACTTCCTTACTAGAAAAAAATGTCTTCCAATGGTTGGACAGAGCCTCCGCTGCCTTCGACAAACTTAAGGCAGCCATGACGACGACGCCGGTGCTAACACTACCAGATTTCAACCGACCCTTCATTATTGAGGCCGACACATCTGGAGTCAGAATTGGAGCCATTCTCATGCAAGATGGTCGACCGCTCGCATACACTAGCAAGGCATTATCTCCCTTCGATCAAAATATGTCAACATATGATAAGGAGATGCTCGCCATTGTGCGCGCAGCAACGAGGTGGAGATTGTACTTGATCAGGCGATACTTTCAAATCAAGACCGACCATAAAAGCCTAAAATATCTCTTGGAGCAGAAGATATCTTCCCCCGAGCAGCAAAAATGGGTAACAAAACTTCTTGAATTTGATTTTGAAATAACTTACAAAAAGGGGAAAGAGAATGTTCTTGCAGATGCGCTTTCGCAGCTACCCGAGCAAGTTGAAGTTTCGACCGTTTCACTTCCGACCAGCGACTTCCTTGAGGATATTAAGATGGAATGGCAGGAAGATTCAGATACTAGTACGATTATAAAAAAATTGGAGGAAGCACCAAGCCCCATGGCTCATTACAATTGGGACTCAAAAGAATTACACTATAAGGGACGCATTGTGCTTGTGACAAATTCTACTTGCATCTTCAATAGCAGATTTTGGACAAAGTTATTCTATATGCAGGGTACTAAATTGAAAAGGAGTATGACATATCACCCACAAACCAACAGCCAACCGGAAGTTTTAAACAGGTACTTGGAGACAGCCCAAAGCCACCCACCAAATATGACTACCCAAAGAGAACTCCAGACCCAGCCAAGTGCCATTATTGATCGACGGATCGTGACTCGACGACGACGACCCACTAATGAAGTGCTAATACGGTGGGCGAACCTACCAAAAGAAGATACCACTTGGAAGAACTTTAACGACTTGAAGATCAAATTCCCAGAATTCATGAATCATCAGCCTCGAGGACAAGGCTGATTTGAAGAGGGCGGGTCTGTTAGGACTCTAGCTTGGAGAGTCCTAATTGAGAGGGACAATCATGTAAAAATGTTAGGACTCTAGCTAGGAGAGTCCTAATTGAGAGGGGCATTCTGTTAGGACTCTAGCTAGGAGAGTCCTAATTGTGAGGGGCATTCATGTATGAGGTTTTTTCTTGGAGAAGAATTAGGAGTTGTAAGGGAATAGGAGTCTTGAGTAGGAGTCCTATTAGGAGTTGGTTAGAAGTAAGAGTCTTAAGTAGGAGTCCTATTAGGAGTTAGGGTTTAGAAGCCCTATAAATAGCCATGTATTCCTTCTCTTTTAATAAGCAATAGATGAATCTTTTCTGCAGCCTTTGAGCAGCAACTTGGAGGGAGGAACCCCTATAGAGTTCCAAGGAGGCCGATCCCCTAAAGAGATCAACCCCAAGTTTAGAATCTGCAAGGGTTCTAACAGATGGTTGGCCTTTGCCTATTGAAGGAAGGCCTTTAGTTGACGTCGGTGACCTCGTCGGTGGAGGAAGCCAAAAGTGGAGTAGGTCAAGATTGACCGAACCACTCTAAATCTCGGTTTGCATTTACTTTAAGCATATTATCTTTACTGCAAACCTCCTCTATAGCTTATTGCTTTCTGCACATATACGATCCGGTTTCAAGCGTTGCACTTTTCGAATCAGCGTTTAGACGTAAAACTATTTTTTCGTACGATCATCATATTTTAGTTTGCGTTTATGTCTTGATTTCAATCATAACTGCAAACTGCCTTTATGTCCTTGCTTAAACTGCATCTAGCCTAATCAAGTGATTTATGAATCAGCATTTAGACGTAAATCAGCTTCTTCGTACGAACGTCGTATTTCAGTTTGCGCTTATATTCTGGTTTTCATCATAACTGCAAACTGCCTTCATAAGATTGATTTTAACGTCATCTCGCTTGATCTTAAGTTAAAGTAATCTTAGAATTGGCTTTTACAACGAAATCGTTTTTATCGTTTGAACGTGTTTTATCGTTGAAAGATTTTCGCTGCACTAATTCAACCCCCCCCCCCTCTTAGTGCTCTTGATCCTAACACCCATATGGCCAGGCATGACCCAACCCATGTGGCTAGGTACGATCTAGTCCATGTGGCCATATATGACTCAGCCCATGTGGTAAGGTACGATCCAACCATGTGGCTAGGCATGGGCTAACTCATGTGGCTAGGTACGATCCAGTATATGTGGCCGTGTATGACCCAATTCATATGGTAATGTATGACCTAACTATATGGTCACGCATTGGCTAGCTCATTCAGCTAGGTACGACCCAATCTATGTGGTTAGATACGACCCCAACTCATACGTCTAAGACCAACTCGCTAGCCAAGTAAAACCTAGTTCAAATGGTAAGGCTCAGCCCAACTTATAAGTGAAGCTTAGCCTAGTTCATTAAGCTAAGTTTGCCTAGCTATGCGATTGGCATTAGACATATCGTCACTCTTTCTATATAGCCCATTGTACCTCAACTCAACCTAGTACTTGGAACAGGTGTATGCAGTATATGTGACGTATCCAAGACTCTGGTGGGTTGGTTCTGTTTGGGTTAGCACTATACGACATAGTCCAATCTCCTTTCTCTTTATTGGTTTGAGCTCATTAATTTACAAAATCAAACAGGTTTGATCAGTTAAAATCAGTTTAGGGTGATTCCAAACTAACTTGACTAGTTCAAACCTATTTGACCTAATTGAGATCAATCAAATATAAATTAGACTGGTTTAGGGTGATTCCAGACTGGTTCTATAATGATTTGATATTGGTTCCGTTAAATCATAATCAAATTGAGTTTGGTTTAAGTCAATATAGCTATTCCAATTAGGGTTTCGATTGATTGAGGACTATTGAGATATTGATGTTTCATGCTTTTATGATTTGATGAATTTAAAGGTTTTATTTGAAGATATCGTTTGAAAATGATTATTGGTTTTCTATGTTTATGATATTGATATGATAATTATCATATAGTAGATGTGACTAGACTAGTAGTTCACATTGGGAGTGCAACCTGTGAAAGGAGCTAGGGCCCATCATAGTGCGGAGCCACCAATGAACATAGTCTAGTAGATTTACATCACGTATGGTCTCTTATAATGTTTAATCATATTGATTTCTTGATGTATGCATGAGTGATTGAATGAGTATAAATGAATGATCATGGATGTTTATGTATCCCTGCCAAGGGCAGGTATAGCGATTCCCTTCGGGGATTAGCGGGTCATCAGACGTGATGGTTAAATGGTTCCTCCATCCGCTGTTGGGAGGAACGTGTCCCCACTTAGGTGGGTGAGGGGTACTACTCCATCCGTTGTTGGGAGTGCGATATGGATTATCTCCATCTGCTGTTGGGAGGAATCCATCCCGTGGAATATGCCTCTCCATCCGCTATTGTGATAGTGCACCATTGGGTGATGTACGCCTTTGTTATTATGTATGCGTTGTATGTAACTGATGCATGATTTTGTTCATTATGTAAGAAATTATCATCATTTTTCTGATGTATAAGTTTTATGATGAATAGATATATTTTCATATTGAATTATTGATATTTATTTATATTTCATGAATATTGATGATTATTTTTATGATTTTTCTGAGGTTCCTACCAGCATGTGTGGTTACTGATGTGTTTTTATTTTATATTTATTTTTAGAGTAATCTACTATTGTGTAATATATCTGAAGCTTGGGTGGAAGAGACTTATGATCCTGTGAAGAAGATGTCATTTTTCTAGCTAATAGAATATTTACTATTGTAAAGACAATGATTTGAATTCAAGACGAATGAGAAAAAAGGAGGGAGTTTATTATGTAAATTATCGATAATAAATTACTGATTTATTATTCTTTTTATAAATTCGGGATGTGACAAATTTAAATTATAACACTCCTGATTAGTCCCATATCGAAAGTGGGCAGGATTAAGATTGACTTATAAGGGTCTGATGAGTGTACTACTATCAACTTCAGTTTAAGCATTTTGGTCATTGGTTTAGACCAAACGAAGTTGATAGGCCAGTTAGCCCATTAGGCTCGGGTCATGATATTTGGTATCAGGGCCGACCTAGCATTTGGGCAGGATGAGAGGGCTCTAGTAGGAAAGGGCTACCCGTAGATCTGGGTTATGTTAGGCCTTGACGAGGACGTCAAGCTGGGTCTGGGTTATGTTAGGCCTTGACGAGGACGTCAAGCTGGGTCTGATGAGTGTACTACGTTAACTCAGGTTGTAACATTTTATTGAAACACCCCTACTATTGGTCTACTATAGGATACTTTGAGCGTCTGGAGGAACGAGATGAAATTCGGGTAACCACCAATTTTTGAGGAAAAGGCAAACAGTTCGGGCATCAACAAGCAGGAGCTCCTAGCAATCAGCGTATGTTTTTATTGTCAACAACCGGGGCACATGTCGAAGGATTGCCCACGGAAGCAACATCAACGCCGAGCTCCACCCTAAACAACTGGACAACAACAGCTACGACCCAGAGAGGAAGGACATGCAAGAGTCTTCGTACTGACTCATCAAGATGTTGAAGCCTCAGGATCTATTATTAAAGGTATCATCACACTTTGTGGTATACCAGCATCTGTGCTTATTGATTCTGGTTCTACGCATTCTTTTATATCACCCTATTTTGCTATGAAACTTCATAAGAATCATGAGACAATGAATAATGCATTAATGGTAGTAACACCAGTTGGAAATGTTGAATCTCGTATTTTGATGATGAAACTACTTGATATATGTTTATGATTTAATATGCGTTTTGAGTGACGCAGGATGCTTTGATCAGGATGAGACAATTAAAGCAGGAACATCATGTTGTACCGGAGGAACATGTCAGAAGATTGGACGTCGGGCCGGTGGATCGGTCGACGTATCGACAGAAGGCTTCGGGCCGTGGACTCGGGCATCGGGCCAAGAAGAGCGGTTATTGTGCCAAGGATATCGGAGTTGCGGAGTCAACTGGTCGATTGGGCAATAGGCCGCAGGAGAGGACGATGCGCCGAAGAATCAGATGAAGCGTCGAGGGACCAATGACATGCCGGACAACTTGGTTAATTGCTTAGGATTAATTGTCTCGATCGAAGTTTTGTTTTAATTGTGCAGGATTAACTATGATAACGATGAAGACATAAAGCGAAACAAAGTGTCGGAGTCAAGTGCGAAGGATTTGTTGCGAGTTCGAGAGTTCGACGGAAGTCCGAAGGTTCGTCGGAAATGCTACCGGAACGAGCCGAGAATGAGTTGGGAGCTTGCCGAAGGGTTTTTCGGAAGCTCGCCGGAAGGTTCGTTGGGAGTTCGCGGAGCTCGCCGAGAAAGATCGGAGCTTGCCGAAGAAGCTCGTTGGAACTCGCTAAGAACAAATCGTGAAGTCTAGGAGCTTGCCGGGAGTCCGCAGAATGGTTTCCGAGAGTTCATCGGAAGACCGCCGGAAGTTTGCCGGAAGCTCGCCAGAAGAAGTCTTGACTTGCGGACTTTGTAATAGCTTAGAAAATATCTTTAAAATCATAGTTAGCACATTAATTAGGGTTAAGATTAGGTGTTAATCCTATAACCCAAGTAGGGGCCAATTAGGCCCAAGTTCGGACTGGTTTGGGCCAAGTTTGGAGCCAAACCAAGTGAGCTGAAATAGTGAAAGAGGTGCAACCTCCCCAGCCAGGGGTGGCACTGCCTGAGCTCAGTCTTCGAGCAAGACTGGGCGGTGCAACCTCCCTGACAGAGAGGTGGCACCACCTGAGCTCGGTCTTCGAGCGCTGGCAGAGAGGTGCAACCGCCTCAGTCAAGAGGTGGCACCGCCTGGGCTCAGTCTTCGAGCTCTGCCAGGCGGTGCAACCTCTCCAGTCAGGAGGTGCAACCGCCTGATCCCGGAATTCCGGGATTTGATCGTTTTGAGCTCCAAATTTGAACTGGGTTGGGGCCTATAAATACCCCACCCATTCAGCACTGAAAGCATAGAACACACACTCGAAATCTTGCTATCTTTCTGTGTTTCTTAGAGCTCAAAACTGCTAGTTCTCCTCTTTCTATTCTTCAAGTTTGAGTTGTAAAGAGAGGAGAGAAAACTTCTGTAAGGGTTGTCTCCTAAGCCCGTCAAAAGGAGTGAATCTGTAAGAGGGTAGTTGGCCTTCGCCTATTGAAGGAAGGCTTCTAGTTGACGTCGGTGACCTCGTCGGTGGAGGAAGCCAAAAGTGGAGTAGGTCAAGACTGACCGAACCACTCTAAATCTCTGGTTTGCTTTCATTTTGAGCACTTTATCATTACTGCAAACCTCCTACATAGCTACTGCTCTCTGCGCTTTTACGAACAAGTTTCTAAGTTCTGTTCTTTTCAAATCTACATCCAGACGTAAATCGGTGTTTTCGTACGATCTCTACATTACGGTTTACACTTACGTTTTGATTCTATTTATAACTGTAAACTGTCTTTTGTGCTTTTACGAACGAGTTTCTTTGCAGTTTACGTTTACCTCTTGATTCTGTTTATAACTGCAAACTGATTTCTGCAAACGAGTTTCTTTGCAGTTTACGTTTACGTCTTGATTCTATTTATAACTGCAAACTGATTTCTGCGAACAAGTTTCTTTGCAGTTTACGTTTACGTCTTGATTCTGCTTAGACGTAAAACTGTGTTTTAGACGTAAACTACTTTTAAACGTAAAACTACGTTTAGACGTAAAACTGCGTTTAGACGTAAACTGCGTTTAGACGTAAAACTACGTTTAGACGTAAAACTGCGTTTAGACACAAACTGCGTTTAGACGTAAAACTATGTTTAGGCGTAAAACTGTGTTTAGACGTAAAACTGCGTTTAGACGCAAACTGCACTACGCTCAGACGCAATCTGATCTTAGACGTAAACTGCACTCAGACGCAAACTGCGCTTAAACGCAATCTGCGCTTAGACGCAAACTGCGCTTAGACGCAATCTGAGTTTAGACGTAAACTGCGCTTAGACGCAAACTGCGCTTAAACGCAATCTGAGCTTAGACGCAAACTGCGCTTAGATGCAAACTGCGCTTAGACGCAATCTGCATTTAGACGCAAACTGCAAACTGCATAAATTGCGCTTAGACGCAAACTGTGTTTAGACATAAACTGCACTTAATCATAAGTAATCTTAGAATTGGCTTTTGCATTAAAATAGTTTTTATCGAACGAACGCAGCTTTCATTTTTAATCGCTGAAAGATTTCCGCTGCACTAATTCACCCCCCCCCTCTTAGTGCTCTCGATCCTAACAATTGGTATCAGAGCGGGGTATTTCTCATTTCGGATTTACACCCGAGAGAAATGGCTCTTCAAGAGGGCTTTTCGATCTTTTGTCCATCGTTCTTTAACGGATTGGACTACACTTATTGGAAAACTCGAATGAGAGTTTTCTTGATTTCTCTAAATCGTGATTTATGGAATATCGTTGAAAACGGTTTTCAACTTCCCTCTAAACCGATGAACGAATGGTCGGTTTTAGAGAAGAAGTATTTTTCTTTAAACACAAAGGCTATGAATGCCTTATTTTGCGCTTTGGACAAAAATGAGTTCAATCGGGTTTCTTTGTGCGAAACAGCTTTCGATATTTGGCGCACTCTTGAAATCACGCATGAGGGAACTAGTAGAGTCAAAGACTCGAAAGTTAATATTTTACTGCATGATTTCGAGCTTTTTCGAATGCAACCAAGCGAGACTATAGGCGACATGTACACCCGTTTCACGGATATCGTCAATAGTTTAAGAGCTCTTGGAAAATGTTTTTCGGACTTTGAACTCGTAAACAAGATTTTGCGTTCTCTTTCTAAGAAGTGGGATTCAAAAGTAACTGCAATACAAGAAGCTAAAAACCTAAACAACTTACCACTTGAAGAACTAATTGGTTCATTGATGACATATGAAATGGTGCACAATGCACATGATGAACATGTTGAACACAATTACCTTCCAAAGAACAGGAAGGATTTGGAACTCTGGACAAATGAATGCCACTTGAGCGATGACTCAAGTGATGAGGACAATGATGAACAAAACAACCTTCCAAAGAACAGGAAGGATTTGGGACATAGAACATTTGAAGACCACTCGAGCATAAGCTCAAGTGATGGTGAACTTAAACTACAAATGAAACGAAAATTAAAAAGCAAAAAGAATGGAACTACTTGCTTTAAACGCAAGAAGAAGAACAAAATTTGGGATGAATCGAGCTCCTCCGAAGAAGAGAAAGTCAACAAAAGCAAGGCGGCAAACTACGCCTTAACAGCCCACAATGATGAGGTAATCGAAATCCCCCTAATTTATTTTGAAATTACTTGATGCTTTCATGATGTATTTTTCTCTTTTAGTTTAGAATTAATTTTCTTAAAAATAAATGTTAAAAAAATTATTATGATCATACTAAGTAATTTCGAAAATGATAATATTACATATTTTATGATAAACAAATAAAATGATCTTGATTGAAAATATGAAATCATGGTTAAGAAGTAATAATGTGGATTTCCATTGTTATTTCTCGATTTTGATTAAAGATCATGTTTGATTTGAAGAAATGCATAATGATGAAATTAAATATTTCGATTAACAATTTCATGCATGAGATTTTAAAGTTATACATGATGATTTTTGTGATTGATGGTTTTATGATGAAATTCATTTTACGATCCTAAACGTTGATGCATGTTTTCATTTGACATAAATGAAAAGGCATGCTAACATGAAATCGATCACTTAAGATGAAACACTTAAAAAAGGGGAGAAATATATGAATTGATGCTATAAACACTATGCTATGATTATCCCATGCTTGCATCATCAAGAGATATATGAATTGATGCTATGATTGCCAAATTTGCATTATGCCATGTTTGCATCATGCGTTAAGATATCAAGAACTTGTATCGTAATTTTACGCATTGATATCTTACCATATGATGAAATGCTACAATTGATGAACACTTGAAATGTAATCCTCTATCTTATTGATCTTTCAATAAATCTATGCTTGTCATACATGAATTTATTGAATGTAATTTTGAGGATGATTTCAGATTTGTCAAATGCTTGATTCGTATTTACGACATAAGATACACTTTAAATATGAAACATGCTTCAATCATGTTAAATGCTTCAATCATTTTCTATCTCTAGAGTTCTCGATTTTGATGAAATACAAGTGATAAATTCATTTATGATATCTTGTAAATCACTTGAATTATGAATGAGTTTTTTATGATGTGTTAAAAGAATCACTTAAAAAGAAAATGCTTTTCCCATCTTATCGAGATTAATGATTTCATGATATTGTGTGAATCTCGAAATTGATTTTGATGAAATAGTAATAACGTTATTCATGTTATGAATCTCAAAAATGATAATATGCTTCATGTGATAATATGAATACACGAAACACTTATGATATGATTTTTATACAATTCTGTGTATTCATAAAATATTTATCTCCTCATCCAATAACTTTTCTTGATATTCCTTATGAGATGAAATGAAATAATGCATGAAATACAAATGAGGAGTTATTGATCATGCATGGTAGGATATAATTTGACAAAATTGATACCATCATGATATTAAACATTTATGATTTGCAATTATGCATGCAATACTTGTGCTTTCTAATTATGATGTGATGTATTGCATATGATGTAAATCATGATGAGTGCTAAGTTACACATTTTGAGAAGAAATTGCTATATTGAAACATTAATGTAATTATGAATGATGATATGATATTATGCATGTAATACTTCAACTTATGATAATGCAATGATAAAATATTCATGATGAAAAATTGTCTTGACATTCATAACTTGATTATTCATCCTTTGTCATGATTTTGAAATCGTTGTAAAAGGAAAAAGAACTACAAAACTGTATTCTTCCTTTCTTTTTGACAATGACAAAGGGGGAGATAGCTAGCTTGCACAAGTCAAGAAGATGCAAAAACTTGATTGCTAGCTTGCCTATCTTAAGTAGCAAAGATTGCTAACTTGCTTATTTCAAGAAGCAAAAGTTGTCTTCTTGAACATCACCATCTTGAATATCCCAAGAAGCAAGACTTGCAACCTGCACATTACAATAGGAAGCAATAATCATGAGCCTACACAAGAAAGTTATCTTGCATTTGCTTTCGAAGTTTTTGCTAACTTGCACATCTAGCAAAACTTGACAAATTTGCATATCTCAAGAAGCAAGAGTTGCTTTCTTGAACATCTCTAAATTGCTAGCTTGCATGTTCTAAAAGTGCTATCTTGTATACTGTAGAACTTGCATATCTGAAACTTGATAGCCTGAATATTCTAAGCATGATGTAACATTTGCTAAATTTTTTGGCTTCAAAACTGCATGATGATAAAACTTGATAATATGTTTTTCATGCAATAAGTTAAACCAATATCACAAACACTTGATTGTGATACTTCTCCTTTTTGTTGATGACAAAGGGGGAGAAGTATGTTGATGAAAGTATGTTGATGACATGACATGTTATGCATAAGTTTATGCATATGTTCATGTTGACGTGTTGCAAGTATTCATGATGAATATTGCAATGACTTGAATTCAGTTTGAATTCAAGGTTCTATCAATATGGCATATTGATAGGGGGAGTTTGTTTAAACTCCGGGAGTTAAGTTTAACTCCGTCATCAAGTGGTTGTCATCATCAAAAAGGGGGAGATTGTTGAATCTCGTATTTTGATGATGAAACTACTTGATATATGTTTATGATTTAATATGCGTTTTGAGTGACGCAGGATGCTTTGATCAGGATGAGACAATTAAAGCAGGAACATCATGTTGTACCGGAGGAACATGTTAGAAGATTGGACGTCGGGCCGGTGGATCGGTCGACGTATCGACAGAAGGCTTCGGGCCGTGGACTCGGGCATCGGGCCAAGAAGAGCGGTTATTGTGCCAAGGATATCGGAGTTGCGGAGTCAACTGGCCGATTGGGCAATAGGCCGCAGGAGAGGACGATGCGCCGAAGAATCAGACGAAGCGTCGAGGGACCAATGACATGCCGGACAACTTGGTTAATTGCTTAGGATTAATTGTCTCGATCGAAGTTTTGTTTTAATTGTGCAGGATTAACTATGATAATGATGAAGACATAAAGCGAAACAAAGTGTCGCAGTCAAGTGCGAAGGATTTGTTACGAGTTCGAGAGTTCGACGGAAGTCCGAAGGTTCGTCGGGAATGCTACCGGAACTAGCCGAGAATGAGTTGGGAGCTTGCCGAAGGGTTTTTCGGAAGCTCGTCGGAAGGTTCGTTGGGAGTTCACGGAGCTCGCCGAGAAAGATCGGAGCTTGCCGAAGAAGCTCGTTGGAACTCGCTAAGAACAAATCGTGAAGTCTAGGAGCTTGCCGGGAGTCCGCAGAATGGTTTCCGAGAGTTCATCGGAAGACCGCCGGAAGTTTGCCGGAAGCTCGCCAGAAGAAGTCTTGACTTGCGGACTTTGTAATAGCTTAGAAAATGTCTTTAAAATCATAGTTAGCACATTAATTAGGGTTAGGATTAGGTGTTAATCCTATAACCTAAGTAGGGGCCAATTAGGCCCAAGTTCGGACTGGTTTGGGCCAAGTTTGGAGCCAAACCAAGTGAGCTGAAATAGTGAAAGAGGTGCAACCTCCCCAGCCAGGAGGTGGCACCGCCTGAGCTCAGTCTTCGAGCAAGACTGGGCGGTGCAACCTCCCTGACAGAGAGGTGGCACCGCCTGAGCTCGGTCTTCGAGCGCTGGCAGAGAGGTGCAACCGCCTCAGTCAAGAGGTGGCACCGCCTGGGCTCAGTCTTCGAGCTCTGCCAGGCGGTGCAACCTCTCTAGTCAGGAGGTGCAACCGCCTGATCCCGGAATTCCGGGATTTGATCATTTTGAGCTCCAAATTTGAACTGGGTTGGGGCCTATAAATACCCCACCCATTCAGCACTGAAAGCATAGAACACACACTCGAAATCTTGCTATCTTTCTGTGTTTCTTAGAGCTCAAAACTGCTAGTTCTCCTCTTTCTATTCTTCAAGTTTGAGTTGTAAAGAGAGGAGAGAAAACTTCTGTAAGGGTTGTATCCTAAGCCCGTCAAAAGGAGTGAATCTGTAAGAGGGTAGTTGGCCTTCGCCTATTGAAGGAAGGCTTCTAGTTGACGTCGGTGACCTCGTCGGTGGAGGAAGCCAAAAGTGGAGTAGGTCAAGACTGACCGAACCACTCTAAATCTCTGGTTTGCTTTCATTTTGAGCACTTTATCATTACTGCAAACCTCCTACATAGCTACTGCTCTCTGCGCTTTTACGAACAAGTTTCTAAGTTCTGTTCTTTTCAAACCTACATCCAGACGTAAATCGGTGTTTTCGTACGATCTCTACATTACGGTTTACACTTACGTTTTGATTCTATTTATAACTGTAAACTGTCTTCTGCGCTTTTACGAACGAGTTTCTTTGCAGTTTACATTTACCTCTTGATTCTGTTTATAACTGCAAACTGATTTCTGCAAACGAGTTTCTTTGCAGTTTACGTTTACGTCTTGATTCTGTTTATAACTGCAAACTGATTTCTGCGAACAAGTTTCTTTGCAGTTTACGTTTACGTCTTGATTCTGCTTAGACGTAAAACTGTGTTTTAGACGTAAACTACTTTTAAACGTAAAACTACGTTTAGACGTAAAACTGCGTTTAGACGTAAACTGCGTTTAGACGTAAAACTACGTTTAGATGTAAAACTGCGTTTAGACACAAACTGCGTTTAGACGTAAAACTACGTTTAGGCGTAAAACTGTGTTTAGACGTAAAACTGCGTTTACACGCAAACTGCACTACGCTCCGACGCAATCTGATCTTAGACGTAAACTGCACTCAGACGCAAACTGCGCTTAAACGCAATCTGCGCTTAGACGCAAACTGCGCTTAGACGCAATCTGAGTTTAGACGTAAACTGCGCTTAGATGCAAACTGCGCTTAAACGCAATCTGAGCTTAGACGTAAACTGCGCTTAGATGCAAACTGCGCTTAGACGCAATCTGCATTTAGACGCAAACTGCAAACTGCATAAATTACGCTTAGACGCAAACTGTGTTTAGACATAAACTGCACTTAATCATAAGTAATCTTAGAATTGGCTTTTGCATTAAAATAGTTTTTATCGAACGAACGCAGCTTTCGTTTTTAATCGCTGAAAGATTTCCGCTGCACTAATTCACCCCCCCCCTCTTAGTGCGCTCGATCCTAACAGGAAACTCTTTGATAGTTGATCAGATATATAGAAATTGTGTTATTACTATTGAAAGTCACGATTTGCTAGTAGATCTTATTCTACTAGAATTTCAAGATTTCGACGCTATCTTGGGTATGGACTGGCTTTCAGCATACCATGCAAGTGTCAATTGTTTTCGGAAAATTGTTACTTTTTCACCTCTAGATCAACCACCTTTCAAGTTCGTTGGGATTCAAGAAAAGTTTCCTTCTATTATTTCAGCCTTGAGTGCTAACCAACTCTTACTGAAGGGATGTCAGGGATACTTGGCCTTCATTTCTGAAGAAGAATATAAGAAGCTAGTATTAAAGGACATCCCTTTTGTGCAAGATTTTCTATATATTTTTCTTGAAGATCTACTTGCACTGCCACTAAATAGACATATTGAATTTACAATTGATCTTCTACCTGGTACTGCACCTATTTCTAAACCTCCATATAGAATGGCACCAATTGAGTTGGAGGAGTTAAAGAAACAGATCCAAGAGCTTTTGGACAAGGGTTTTATTCGACCCAGTGTATCACCTTGGGGTGCCCCTATCCTATTTGTGAAGAAGAAAGATGGATCTATGCGACTATGCATCGATTATACATAGCTCAACCAAGTGACCATAAAGAATAAATATCCTCTTCCCCGAATAGATGACTTGTTTGATCAACTTCAAGGTACTCAAGTATACTCAAAGATTGATTTGAGATCCGGGTATCATCAATTGAAGATAAGGGAAGGAGACATACAGAAAACTGCCTTTAGAACAAGATATGGTCATTATGAATTCTTAGTAATGCCTTTTGGACTCACAAATGCACCAGCTGCCTTCATGGACCTCATGAATAGGGTGTTCCACCCTTATCTTGATAAATTTGTAATTGTGTTCATTGATGATATCTTGATCTACTCCAAAAGCATAGTAGAGCATGAACACCATCTTAAGATAGTTTTGGAAGTCCTAAGGCAAGAGAAACTATATGCCAAGTTAAGCAAGTGCAACTTCTGGCTCAATGAAATTATGTTTCTCGGTCATGTAATTTCAAGTGCTGGTATATCTGTTGACCCTCACAAGATTGAAGCTGTGATAAAATGGAAGCAGCCTTCTAATGTTTCAGAGATTAGAAGCTTCTTAGGTTTGGCTGGATACTATAGAAGATTCGCAAAAGGCTTTTAAAAAATAGCAGCACCATTGACCAAGTTGACACAAAAGAACATAAAATTTATGTGGGATGATAAATGTCAACAAAGTTTTCAAGAATTGAAGAAGAAATTAACCAGTGCTCCTATCTTGGTGATTCCTTCAAGGGGAGAAGTTTTTGTAGTGTATAGTGATGCCTCACTACAAGGGCTTGGTTGCGTTCTAATGCAAAACGAGAGGGTAGTTGCTTATGCATCGAGGTAATTAAAGCCTCATGAAAAGAACTATCCTACGCATGACTTAGAGCTAGCAGCTATCATTTTTGCACTAAAAATTTGGAGGCATTATCTCTATGGACAAACTTTCGAAATCTTCACAGATCATATGAGTCTCAAATATATTTTCACACAGAAAGATTTAAATATGAGACAAAGAAGGTGGTTGGATTTTCTAAAGGATTATGATTTTAATATCAACTATCATCTTGGGAAAGCTAATGTAGTTACTGATGCCTTAAGCAGAAATACCTACAATCTTGTAGCCTGTATGAATATTCAAAGGAATTCTATGATGACGGAGTTAGCAGACTTAAAACTTAAACTTTTATCGGAGACAAATAAAGGTTTTCTTATGTGTTTGATGGCACAATCATTTTTAGTGGAAAAGGATAAAGAAGGTCAGAAGGAAGATACATATCTTCAAATGATAGTTAAGGAAATAACTCAAGGTTCTAGACCTGAATTCCTCCAAGCCGAAGATGGTTCTATTACATTCCATGATCGACTTTATGTTCCCGAAAGCCATCTAGTAAAGATGCAATTATTGGAAGAGGCACATAGATCAAAATTTAACATCCATCCCGGGACTACTAAGATGTATCGAGATTTACGCCAAAACTATTAGTGGCGTGGTATGAAGAGAGATATAGCAGAGTTTGTTTCTAAATGTCTGATATGTCAATAGGTGATAATCGAACAGACTCGTGTACTATATACCCATACATATGATGGAGGCGACTGGTCTCATAGCTGCTTATGTGGGGACATTAGGGCTATAGTGCAGGTGCTTATTGAAGAATGAGTTTACTGATTGATCCGCTCACGGAATGTTAGATGATTAATGATATCTCATTATCAAATAGCGATTTCGTTATCCCAATAGTGTATTTGATCCTTAGACTTGAGATACCAAGGATGTCCAATATGAGTACTCCACTCTTTGATATCATCGGGAGTGGTAGCCAACCTTACGAGGGCTATTGAGTGACGATAGAGGATCATCTGCTCTCGGTGTCATGAGTGTTAGAATCAAGTTGACACTAAGAAGAGGTAGGGGGTTGAATTAGTGCATACGTAAAAATCATGTTGAGTCAGAAATCTTCGTATAACAAAAATCATTTCGATAATGTTTAACTTTGAAAATGTTCGTAAGAGTGTGCAACTGAAGTAATGAGGAAGTAAAGCAATTGCAAAGTAAGTAAATGACAACAATAGAAATGCAAACCAAGTTTATAGTGGTTCGATTATCGTGACCTACGTCTAGTCTCAATTCCTCTTCCGTCAAGGCCACCGGCATCTACTAATAGTCTTCCTTCAATGGGCGAAGACCAACTACCCTTACAACTCTATTCTCCTTTTCATAGGCTCAAGAGAGAACCTTTACACCCTCACTCACTCCTCTCTAAATAGAAATCACACTTAGAGCAGAGAAGGAGAACTCTCATAAGATTACAATAGAATTTCCCATTGTTTTTGTCCTTAGTTCTTATGTTTGCTAAGCAGGGATGAGAGGGGTATTTATAGGCCCCAAATGGATTCAAACTTAGAGCCTAAAATTGTCTCTTCCCTGATTTTCGAGGTATTAGAGGTATCACTGCCTGTGTTGGGTAGTACCACCACCTACAGCACTGACATTGTGTTACGGACTTAGCTGATTTTACCTAAGTCGTGCGACACCCTTGCATGTCCGTCCACAAAGGTCAGCCTCCCCGAAGCCTCCTATTGTCCCTTAGGACGAACAAAAGAGAGAACGGGTTAGAGAGAACGCCTCACTCGGGATCCACAAGCAACCATCTCCGGAAACACTTCATAGACAATGCAAATTACAAACAAACTTTACAAGCTCTGAATAGTTGCACAATAAAGGGTAAAATGGTCCATTATAGATCAAAAATCTCTCACACATGTTCACATGACACAACCTTTATTTACAAGCCTAAAGCGGCTACTAACTTAACTAAAATGGGACTATTAAGCCTTCGGTCGTCCCTCTACATGTACAAAGCATGAACATACCAAAAGACACGGACATACATAAGTATTGCATCAAACATCCTGTTTAGAAGTTTGTCCGTGACATTCTCCCCCATTTATTCCTTTGACGTCCTCGTCGAAGCCTTTGTCGACACTACAACTCCTCGCCTTTGTTGAGTCTTCAATCTACTGCTCCAGCTGCAATGCGCCTCTTGGCTCCCAGCTGCTCTCCGCTGTTGTTTTTGAGTAGTTGAACCTTTAATCCGCCATGCCGCTTCAACTCGCCAATGACTGACTCTAGTGTGGGGTTGGCTGAGTTGTGTTGATCCCTGTTGGTTCCTGCGGATCCTCCAGATGAAGGAAAATACCATCCTTACTGCGCTAGTCTCTCAAATACCTCATGCTGCTTGAACTAGGTGGATGCTTGTTGGAGCTTTAACGAGCATCGTCTCGCAAACTTCTGAAGTTTTGGGTCCTTCCTCCAAAAAATTTGCTCATTGACTCTTCTTTCACTTAGTTGTCACATCCAAGTAGGTTTGCATCACTTCCGCTTTCGATTGGAATTTCATTGGGAAATGAAGCAGACAATCTACTCTTAGTAGCACTGATCACCGTTGGTGAGGATTTGACAACTATTGTCTTCCATTATCTTCGAAGGGTATTTGAACTTGTGTAGAGCTCCTCTGCTGGATAGATAAGAGAATTGGGGTACTCAGTTTCGCCCATTCTCTTAAGGGTTGAGAAGGTAAAGGTTACTTGACTTCGCCCGCCTCGTCGAGGTTGTACTCCATGCATCGAGCTTCTAGAATGAAGGAAGTTTTCACCCCAACTTAGAGTAATTCTTTAATAGATTTGGTCACCTCTAGGATTGTACTGTCTTCTCCATCAACCTTATTGCCTGCTCCACTGAGTAGCAAAGGTATAGCACCATGTATTTCTTGCCTCGTTCCTTGGTCGTGCACTCTTGCATGAACCGAAGTCCTTCACTTTCAGCTATCTTGATGAGAAGCTCGTTGACACCGATCTTACGAAGTTCCTTAGCCTCTGTCATTCAGCCTTATCTCGGTACTTGGAGTTTGCCTCTGCATGCTCCACCTCCTCGGTCCCTTTCACAACCAAGCGCTCTCCCTCCATGAGAGAAAGGGATCAATGACTTTCATGGAAGACTCGCCTCTATTGTACCATGACGCTGCCATGCCCATGGCCTTACTATCCGTCGCCTCGCATCTGCATCCCTTTTCTTCATGATCAGTAGATATGTCTCTGTTGCACTTCTCCGAGTCCATGTCTATTCTAACTGATGCTTGATTTTGGGTAGCTAAGTCCCTCTGGACTCGTCATCGCTTCCTCACCCCTTTCGACCCCCTGCTTCAACACCTCTATGTTCTCTAAGCAGCTCCTTTTGATCGATGGAAAGACAGACTGCAACTCCCATGCATGGCCTCTGCCATCACATTGTAGGGTTTGCACCGATTCTGTTCTCCTTTGCTCCTTGGTAACAACATTCGCTTACTCGACCTTGTCCTCTGATATGCCGGGCTCCCATAAGCGAATATGAGCTTTGGAGCATTCCAACACTCCAGCTGCTTCGATCATACTTCTGTATGATCAAGTCCCTCCCATGGGACTCATTGGTACTTGCATTCGAACTTTTCCCTTCGTGGAACCTAGCCCCCATATGCTAATGACCAAAGTTTTCATCCGATGCAAAATTCGATGCATACCCGGAAGACCAGCCTCTGCGGTACCATGGTCTTCACTCCTTGAATCCATAGCCCTTCTTGTCGTCGTGTTGTTCACCGAAGTGGAGCTTCCAATTGTTGAATCTCGTATTTTGATGATGAAACTACTTGATATATGTTTATGATTTAATCTGCGTTTTGAGTGACGTAGGATGCCTCGATCAGGAAGAGACAATTAAAGCAGGAAAATCATGTTGTGCCGGAGGAACATGTCAGAAGATTGGACGTCGGGCCGGTGGATCGGTCGACGTATCGACAAAAGGCTTCAGGCCATGGACTCGGGCATCGGGCCAAGAAGAGTGGGTATTGCGCCAAGGATATCGGAGTTGCGGAGTCAACTGGCCGATTGGGCAATAGGCTGCAGGAAAGGACGATGCGCCAAAGAATCGGACGAAGCGTCGAGGGACCAATGACATGCCGGACAACTTGGTGAATTGCTTAGGATTAATTGTCTTGATCGAAGTTTTTGTTTTAAGTGTGCAGGATTAACTACGATGAAAGTAAGACAAGCAGCAGGAGTTGCGCCGGAGTCAAGTTCATGATCACGTTGGGAGTTCGAGAGTTCGACGGAAGTTTGGACGGTCGTCGGAGGTTCTGCGAGAACAGATCCGAGAAGTCCAGAAGCTTGCCAAGCGAAGCTCGTCGGAACTCGCCAAGTGGATCGTCGCAAAGTCCAGGAGTTTGCCGGAAGTCCGCAGGAGCATCACCGAGGGTTCATCGGATGATCGACGGAAGTTCGCCGGAAACTCGCCGGAAGAAGCGATTGACGCACCGAAGCAAAGCTGCAGAAATTGTCTTAGATCTAATCGTAGTTAGCACGTTGATTAAGTTGGAGAATGGGAGGTGATCCCATTAGCTTAATCTTGGGGCAATTGGGCCCCTGAAAGACTGAAATTGGGCCGAATGGAGCTAACCATTCGGACCCTGATTGCACCAGGAGGTGCAACCGCCTAGGCCAGGAGGTGGCACCGCCTGGGCTAAGCCTCCCAGCGAGACTGGGCGGTGCAACCTCCCCAGCCAGGAGGTGGCACTGCCTGAGCTCAGTCTTCGAGCTAGACTGGGCGGTGCAACCTCCCTGACAGAGAGGTGGCACCGCCTGAGCTCAGTCTTCGAGCAAGACTGGGCGGTGCAACCTCCCTGACAGAGAGGTGGCACCGCCTGAGCTTGGTCTTCGAGCTCTGGCAGAGAGGTGCAACCGCCTCAGTCAAGAGGTGGCACCGCCAGGGCTCAGTCTTCGAGCTCTGCTAGGCGGTGCAACCTCTCCAGTCAGGAGGTGCAACCGCCTGATCCCGGAATTCCGGGATTTGATCGTTTTGAGCTCCAAATTTGAACTGGGTTGGGGCCTATAAATACCCCACCCATTCAGCACTGAAAGCACAGAACACACACTCGAAATCTTGCTATCTTTCTGTGTTTCTTAGAGCTCAAAACTGCTAGTTCTCCTCTTTCTATTCTTCAAGTTTGAGTTGTAAAGAGAGGAGAGAAAACTTCTGTAAGGGTTGTCTCCTAAGCCCGTCAAAAGGAGTGAATCTGTAAGAGGGTAGTTGGCCTTCGCCTATTGAAGGAAGGCTTCTAGTTGACGTCGGTGACCTCGCCGGTGGAGGAAGCCAAAAGTGGAGTAGGTCAAGACTGACCGAACCACTCTAAATCTCTGGTTTGCGTTTACTTTGAGCACTTTATCATTACTGCAAACCTCCTACATAGCTACTGCTCTCTACACCTTTACGAACAAGTTTCGAAGTGCTGATCTTTCCGAATCTGCATTCAGACGTAAATCAGTGTTTTCATACATTACAGTTTACGATTACGTTTTGTAACTGCAAACTGTCTTCTGCACTTTTATGAACGAGTTTCTTTGCAATTTACATTTACGTTTTGATTCTATTTATAACTGCAAACTGTCTTCTGCAATTTTACGAACGAGTTTCAAGGTTTAGACGAAAATCTGCATTTAGACGTAAAACTGCATTTATACGTAAATCGGCTTTCCTCGTACAATCATCAGATTTCAGTTTACGTTTACGTCTTGATTTCAATTGCATATTGCCTTCTGCGAGTCTACAAACGAGTTTCAAAGTTCAGACGTAAATCTGCGTTTAGACGTAAATCTGCTTTTTGCAGATTACTTTTTGAACTATACAATAGCAGCACACTGTCTTTATACTTCTGCTTAAACTGCTTTTGATCTAAACAAGTGATTTACGCAATCTGAGCTTAAACGTAAACTGCGCTTAGACGCAAACTGTGTTTAGATGCAAACTGCGCTTAGACGCAATCTGCGCTTAGACGCAAACTGCGCTTAGACGCAAACTGCGCTTAGACGCAATCTGAGCTTAGACGCAATCTGCATTTAGACGCAAACTGCGTTTAGACGCAAATTGTGTTTAGACGTAAACTGCACTTAATCATAAGTAATCTTAGAATCGGCTTTTGCATCAAAATAGTTTTTATCGAACGAACGCAGCTTTCGTTTTTAATCGCTGAAAGATTTCCGCTGCACTAATTCACCCCCCCCCCCTCCTAGTGCTCTCGATCCTAACAATTGGTATCAGAGCGGGGTATTTCTCATTTCGGATTTACACCCGAGAGAAATGGCTCTTCAAGAGGGCTTTTCGGTCTTTCGTCCACCGTTCTTTAACGGATTGGACTACACTTATTGGAAAACTCGAATGAGAGTTTTCTTGATTTCTCTAAATCTGGATTTATGGAATATCGTTGAAAACGGTTTTCAACTTCCCTCTAAACCGATGAACGAATGGTCGGATTTAGAGAAGAAGTATTTTTCTTTAAACGCAAAAGCTATGAATGCCTTATTTTGCGCTTTGGACAAAAATGAGTTCAATCGGGTTTCTTTGTGCGAAACGGCTTTCGATATTTGGCGCACTCTTGAAATCACGCATGAGGGAACTAGTAGAGTCAAAGACTCGAAAGTTAATATTTTACTACATGATTTCGAGCTTTTTCATATGAAACCAAGCGAAACCGTTGTTGACATGTACACCCGTTTTACGGATGTCGTCAATGGTTTAAAATCACTTGGTAAAAGCTTTTCGGATTTTGAACTCGTTAACAAAGTTTTGCGCTCACTTTCTAAAACTTGGGATTCAAAAGTAACTGCTATTCAAGAATCGAAAAACTTGAACCAATTTCCACTTGAAGAACTAATTGGTTCATTGATCACATATGAAATGACGTGCAATGCACGTGAAGAACTTGAGAAACACCTTCCAAAGAACAGGAAGGATTTGGGACATAGAACATTTGAAGACCACTCGAGCATAAGCTCAAGTGATGGTGAACTTAAACTACAAATGAAACAAAAATTAAAAAGCAAAAAGAATCGAACTACTTGCTTTAAACGCAAGAAGAAGAACAAAAATTGGGATGAATCGAGCTCCTCCGAAGAAGAGAAAGTCAACAAAAGCAAGGCGGCAAACTATGCCTTAACAACCTACAATGATGAGGTAATCAAAATCCCCCTAATTTATTTTGAAATTACTTGATGGTTTCATGATGTATTTTTCTCTTTTAGTTTAGAATTAATTTTCTTAAAAATTACATGTTAAAAAAATTATTATGATCATACTAAGTAATTTCGAAAATGATAATATTGCATATTTTATGATAAACAAATAAAATGATCTTGATTGAAAATATGAAATCATGGTTAAGAAGTAATAATGTGTATTACGTTGATTTCCATTGTTATTTCTCGATTTTGATTAAAGATCATGTTTGATTTGAAGAAATGCATAATGATGAAATTAAATATTTCGATTAACAATTTTATGCATGAGATTTTAAGCCGATGATAAGCATGTGTTATTCTCATGAGTATATTTGAAAAACTATGGCAAAAATGTGCTCGAATGCATGAACGTGTTAAGATTATTTTTCGGACATTCTTGATTCAATGTTCAAAACACTTAATTGCGATGATGATTTTACACTATAACATGTTGGAAATTATATGTTTTGGATACATAAATTTTTATGATCATGAGCTTGTTTTATCTTCATAATTGAACTTGAAAATCTATAGCAAAATCTTATCCGAATGCATGAAAGTACTAATTTCATTTTCGGATTCACTTAATAATTGGTATCCTAACAATCGGATTTTCTCATACACTTTTGAAAAATATTTTTCTAAAATGGATTTGATGAAATGATTCCTGCTTATAAATTCCATCTTGAAATATGAATGATAGTGTCTTTGCTTGCAAAGATTTGTTTCACATACATATCTCCTATGATTCATGTGCAGAAAAAGAATTTATAAATCATAATACAATGAGATTTCTTATGCAAAAATAAAGTGCTTTTGTGATTTTTTTTGCTAAAGAGAATAATTATTAAAATCATGATCTTGATAATTATAACATGAAGCTCTTTATAAATCAAGATCGTTCATTATGCTCCCTACATTTATCAAAAAGGAGTTCTTCAAATGAAATGCAACTTGTCTTTTGATTTCATGATATTTTATGAATTTCGAAATTAATTTTAATGACTTGATTATGAGTTTCAAGTTGACGATTTGATTTGAATAAGTTATGTCTAAATCATAATCATGATCTTGCAAAATTGAAATCACAAATAATATCTTTTGGTATTCATGAATTGATACTCACAATATGAAAGTATTGGTATTCATGACTTGATTTTGATTGAAACATTACATGCTTAAATTAATCATTCTTCTATGTTTCAAAAATTCTTTAAATGCCTTATGTGATGACTGAAAATTAATTTGGAATCACGAATCATGACTTGATCTATGATATTGAAATATTTTAATCATGATTCTTGGTTATATAATTCCTTTGCCCTATTAAAAGGATTTGTTGAATGGATCATGTCCTTTTTGAACTTTCTTGATATCATGACAAGATTTTGTAATATGGCCTGTATAATAATTAAAAATTTTTGGCCATTGATTACTCCCTTCTTTTTGACAAAAACAAAGGGGAGAAAGCTTTTGCTAGTTAGAACATGCAAAGAAAAGCAAGTGCAATCTTGCACATGAAGCAAGTGTTGAATTGCCATGATTGAACCTAAGAATCTTGCTATGCTTTTGTGCTTATATGTTGTGATGAAAATATAGCTTCATGTTATAAAAACTTGCATATATTTTAAAATAGCTAGAGCTACTTCTCCTTTTGTTGATGATAAAGGGGGAGAAATATATGAATTGATACTATAAGTGCCATATTTGAATTTTCATCATGTTAAGATATCAAGAACTTGCATCGTAATTCTACTTGATGATATCTTGCCATATGATGAAATGCTACGATTTGTTGCTAAAAGGATGCATGCAATACTTATGCTTTCTACGTAATGTATTGCATATGATATGAACCTTGATTAAAATTGCATTGATTTGAATTCAAGGTTTATCTCAATTATGGAATTTTGAAATAAGAATGATTACTCACCTTTGTCATGATTTAGAAATTGACAGAAAGGGTTTTCCCTTCTTTTTGACAATGACTAAGGAGGAGATAACTTGCTAGCACAATTCAAAAAAAAAAGGGGGCAAAAATTACAAAAGAGAAGAAATTGCTATCTTGAACATCACAAGCTTGCCAAACAAAAATTTGCAAAAGTGCTATCTTGCCTATCTCAAGAAGCAAAACTTGCATATCGTAAAAAATTTGCTAGCTTACAACTTGCATATTTCAAGAAGCAAGAGTTGCCTTCTTGAACATCTCTAAATTGCTAGCTTGCAAGTTCTAAAATGTTGCAACATTGCTTGCTTGCATGTTATAAAAGTGCTATCTTGTATGCTGTAAAACTTGATAGCTTGAATGTTCTAAGCATGATGTAACATTTGCTTCAAAACTGCATGATGATAAAACTTGATATTATGTTTTTCATGCAATGAGTTGAACCAATATCATAAACACTTGATTGTGGTACTTCTCCTTTTTGTTGATGACAAAGGGGGAGAAGTATGTTGATGACATCACATGTTATGCATAAGTTTATGATGACATGTTGCTTGGATTTTTGAATCCAAGAAGTTTCTATCAATATGGCATATTGATAGGGGGAGTTTGTTTAAACTCTGGGAGTTAAGGTTAACTCCGTTTATGATGACATGTTGCTTAGATTTTTGAATCTAAGAGTTTCTATCAATATGGCATATTGATAGGGGGAGTTTGTTTAAACTCCGGGAGTTAAGGTTAACTCCGTCATCAAGTAGTTGTCATCATCAAAAAAGGGGAGATTGTTGAATCTCGTATTTTGATGATGAAACTACTTGATATATGTTTATGATTTAATCTGCGTTTTGAGTGACGCAGGATGCCTCGATCAGGATGAGACAATTAAAGCAGGAAAATCATGTTGTGCCGGAGGAACATGTCAGAAGATTGGACGTCGGGCCGGTGGATAGGTCGACGTATCGACAAAAGGCTTCGGGCCATGGACTCGGGCATCGGGCCAAGAAGAGCGGGTATTGTGCCAAGGATATCGGAGTTGCGGAGTCAACTGGTCGATTGGGCAATAGGCCGTAGGAGAGGACGATGCGCCGAAGAATCGGACGAAGCGTCGAGGGACCAATGACATGCCGGACCACTTGGTTAATTGCTTAGGATTAATTGTCTTGATCGAAGTTTTTGTTTTAAGTGTGCAGGATTAACTACGATGAAAGTAAGACAAGCAGCAGGAGTTGCGCCGGAGTCAAGTTCATGATCACGTTGGGAGTTCGAGAGTTCGACGGAAGTTCGGACGGTCGTCGGAGGTTCTGCGAGAACAGATCCGAGAAGTCCAGAAGCTTGCCAAGCGAAGCTCGTCGGAACTTGCCAAGTGGATCGTCGCAAAGTCTAGGAGTTTGCCGGAAGTCCGCAGGAGCATCACCGAGGGTTCATCGGATGATCGACGGAAGTTCGCCGGAAACTCGCCGGAAGAAGCGATTGACGCACCGAAGCAAAGCTGCAGAAATTATCTTAGATCTAATCGTAGTTAGCACGTTGATTAAGTTGGAGAATGGGAGGTGATCCCATTAGCTTAATCTTGGGGCAATTGGGCCCCTGAAAGACTGAAATTGGGCCGAATGGAGCTAACCATTCGGACCCTGATTGCACCAGGAGGTGCAACCGCCTAGGCCAGGAGGTGGCACCGCCTGGGCTAAGCCTCCCAGCGAGACTGGGCGGTGCAACCTCCCCAGCCAGGAGGTGGCACCGCTTGAGCTCAGTCTTCGAGCTAGACTGGGCGGTGCAACCTCCCTGACAGAGAGGTGGCACCGCCTGAGCTCAGTCTTCGAGCTCTGGCAGAGAGGTGCAACCGCCTCAGTCAAGAGGTGGCACCGCCTGGGCTCACTCTTCGAGCTCTGCCAAGCGGTGCAACCTCTCCAGTCAGGAGGTGCAACCGCCTGATCCCGGAATTCCGGGATTTGATCGTTTTGAGCTCCAAATTTGAACTGGGTTGGGGCCTATAAATACCCCACCCATTCAGCACTGAAAGCACATAACACACACTCGAAATCTTGCTATCTTTCTGTGTTTCTTAGAGCTCAAAACTGCTAGTTCTCCTCTTTCTATTCTTCAAGTTTGAGTTGTAAAGAGAGGAGAGAAAACTTCTGTAAGGGTTGTCTCCTAAGCCCGTCAAAAGGAGTGAATCTGTAAGAGGGTAGTTGGCCTTCGCCTATTGAAGGAAGGCTTCTAGTTGACGTCGGTGACCTCGCCGGTGGAGGAAGCCAAAAGTGGAGTAGGTCAAGACTGACCGAACCACTCTAAATCTCTGGTTTGCGTTTACTTTGAGCACTTTATCATTACTGCAAACCTCCTACATAGCTACTGCTCTCTGCGCCTTTACGAACAAGTTTCTAAGTGCTGATCTTTCCGAATCTGCATTCAGACGTAAATCGATGTTTTCATACATTACAGTTTACGATTACGTTTTGTAACTGCAAACTGTCTTCTGCGCTTTTACGAACGAGTTTCTTTGTAGTTTATATTTACGTTTTGATTCTATTTATAACTGCAAACTGTCTTCTGCAATTTTACGAACGAGTTTCAAGGCTTAGATGAAAATCTGCATTTAGACGTAAAACTGCATTTAGACGTAAATCGGCTTTCCTCGTACAATCATCAGATTTCAGTTTACGTTTACGTCTTGATTTCAATTGCATACTGCCTTCTGCGAGTCTACAAACGAGTTTCAAAGTTCAGACGTAAATCTGCGTTTAGACGTAAATATGCTTTTTGCAGATTACTTTTTGAACTGTACAATAGCAGCACACTGTCTTTATACTTCTGCTTAAACTGCTTTTGATCTAAACAAGTGATTTACGCAATCTGAGCTTAAATGTAAACTGCACTTAGACGCAAACTGTGTTTAGACGCAAACTGCGCTTAGACGCAATCTGCGCTTAGACGCAAACTGCGCTTAGACGCAAACTGCGCTTAGACGCAATCTGCATTTAGATGCAAACTGTGTTTAGATGCAAACTGTGTTTAGACGTAAATTGCACTTAATCATAAGTAATCTTAGAATCGGCTTTTGCATCAAAATAGTTTTTATCGAACGAACGCAGCTTTCGTTTTTAATCGCTGAAAGATTTCCGCTGCACTAATTCAACCCCCCCCTATTAGTGCTCTCGATCCTAACACCAGTAGCTCCCGATCATACCTCCATTTGATCTAGTCCCTCACGGGACTATATCGTGTGTGTCGCATTGCCACAAACTGTTCCACCACGATCTGCTGCACCATGTCACCTCCTGGTGACATCTCCATTGCATTCTGATCCTTGTGAGATGAACTCGAATTGTGATCCCTCCATGTGTAGCCTCTGCCAATACATCGCAGGGTCTCTTCCACCTTCGATTTTGTTCGCTCCTTTAGCAATCGATCTTCATCCACACACTCTTGGGTCACACTTAGATGAAGCACTGCTCTAGGACAGTCTGTCGCCTAGTAGCTCCCGAAGTCCATTGACTTCGCTGTAATTAGTGCACCATTGTCTAGATCCTGGGCCTCTGCCCCTACCAGCACAATCTCTGCTACGCACCGCTTCCTGCCTAGTAACTTGACCGGCAACACTATGGCATATTCTTGAAGAGTACCCGCCTCCGTGTCCTCTTGCCCCGTGCCAAGGTCTTTTGAACTCAACTTCGCCTCCACAAATTGAGTCGCCTTAGTTCCTCCATAAAATACTTTCCGAGATAAGGTGTATGTGCCTAGAAGCTCCCTTTGTCTTTGGCAGCATGCAAGATGAGTCCGCTCCGTCAGAATGAAGGACCCATGGAACAACATGATCCTGCTATTATCTCTATAAGAGTTCATGTCCTTGACCTCTGTCCAAGGAAAGCACTGTGCCTCCGCTTCATGTTCCATCTTTTATGCTAGCTCCTTTCATGCGGCTTGGGTAATTCGCCAAGTTACACCCAAGTTGCTCCGCTCCTCGTTTTTGCCCCTATTGACAAGAGGTAGGTTTCCCTACCTTTCTTAAATTTAAAAGTTTTAGCTTTTATTTTGATTCTTTAAATGTTGAAAGTTTTATAGTTTGAAAAATATGTATCAATTCTTTAAATGTCAAAATTTTTACATTAAAGTAATTAGTTAAAGTTTTTATAATATTCTTTGACCCATGATTAAGGTTTTTATTGTAGAGTTAAATATGTTAAAAATATATTTGTTTTATATGATATTTCCTGTATTACAGTTTATCTTTAATCTTATTTGGATGAAAATTTTGTTAGATTAGAATATGTTATCTAAAATTCTTTTTTTGATGTTCTTTGATCTGAAATTTAAAATATATTATTTTGAATGATATAAAATATGACTAGAATATGTTGAAATTTTATATATGTTGAAAATATGATTTTTATTTGAATTTAGATGGTTGTTTCCTTGTATTAAAATTATATCCCAGTCCCTCTTTTTATGTCTTATGATTTCTAGTCAAATTTATAATGTTATTTCCTTGTATTAAAGCTTTTCTCCTCATCTATCTTTTAATGCATTATTATATTTTTATTTATATTGTTAATGGGTATATGCTATGATATGAAATTGGATATTAATTGGAATGAAATTGCTCACAGGCCAGGCCCAACCCACGAGTCAGGCCTTGGCCCATAGGCTACCCTAGCCCAACCATTATGGGTAGTCATATGCGACGCAGATGACTAGTCCATGGGCCAAGGCTGAGCCAGCTTTTTGTAATGTATGCTCAATCATGTATAATGCACATGATCAGTAGATGGACTGACTCAATCTAGCCCAATATTATTGTTGAACTTGAGCCCAAATATTGAGTAAACTAAACTAGACTTGATTAGTCTATATCAATTTAGGGTGATTCCGAATTGATTGACTTATTCAAGTTAGTTTAACCTAAATTGAACTTAATCTAGTCTAAATTATACTAGTCTAGGGTGGTTCCAGATTAGTTAAATAAGGATTAGAGATCGGTTCAGTTAGGCTCTAGTAAATCGAGTTCAATTGAATCGATTAAACTAGAGTTCAAGTTAATTGATGGCCAATTTATATTATTTGATATTAATGATATTTGAAAGAGACATTTTAAATATGTTATTTCATCCTGAAATGGATATTACTAGTGTGAGATTATATTATTTTCCTGTCGAGAGCGGGTAGGGCGATTCCTTTCGGGGATTAGCGGGCCGTCAGATATGACAGTTGGATGGTTCCTCCATCTGCTATTGGGAGGAACGTGTCCCCACTTTGGCAGGTGTGGGACACTACTCCATCCGCTGTTGGGAGTGCGATATGAGTTTGCCACCATCCGCTGTTAGGAGAACAGAAACTCATCCCGTAGGATAAAGCCTCTTCATCCGCTGTTGGGGGAGTGCTCCTTCAGGTATTTGATATACGCCAATGGAATGATTGATTAAATTTTGATCATGTATACATTTTGAGTTGACTTTTGGGGTTCCTACTCAGCTTTATTGAATTTTCTTTGTTTTTGTTTTTCACAGCAGCCACCCTCTAGTACTAAATCGGATTTCAATAGAGAGCGGACCTTCCTCTACCGTTAGGTAGAGCCACTTGGATGATTCTTGAAGTTAACATCACCATGTTTACTTTTCTATTTATGATTCGATGAATAAATGGATTGTAATAAATGAATTGTAATAAATGTTTATGAATGATGAATAAAGTGATGTTTATCTATTTGGCCTAAATGTGTAGAAAGATATAAAAAAAAAATTTGTTCTTCGATCCTTAACAAATTCAATCTTCTAATCACCGATAATTTCTCCCTTAACATAAATTAATTACTATAAATGATATATTGCTTTATTATTAACTTCCATATTTGTGTATTATAGTTAAGGAAATGATTAAATTTGATTTCCTTAATCATATGGATAAGTTAGGAATTCTACTAATCAATTAAATTATTAATTGATTTATTTCCTAATGAGTGATTTGATATTTAGGAAGTAAATAGTTTACATTCCATTTTTGTGTATAAACTATAAGAAATAAATATTATATTACTTTTTTTTGTGTGTGAAAGCAAATGTAAAATAAATTAAAAATAAAAATTAAATTATTACTTACCTTTCGAGGAGATCTTATCTTCTTCTATATAAAGGGACTATTCATCCCTCATTCTCTACTAGGCTTAACAATAGGAGGATTGAGGAGATATTTTTTGGGAGATGATATCAAGGAAGAGATAATCGAAGAGAGGTAGGATCATTTCTTTTTAATTAGCTTTGATTTGTGTTTTAAAATCTGGATGTTAAGATTATTACAATTTTATAATGAATGATGATGTTTTAATTTCGAAATTTTATGATTTATAAATAATAATAATTGATTTGTGATGTTAGACTGATTATTTAATTTCTATTGAACTTTTAAGCTTAAGTAAATTTTAATATTGATTTAATTATTAAAATTATTATTTTTGGATTAGTATAATAGTTCTGATTTATTTAATTAGATACATCTATGTTTCAAGAATTATGTGTGAATTTCTGTAATGTAATTAGTTTTAAATTTTAGATCATGAATTTAAAGTTTTAATTAATGTATTTGAGTCATTCTTTAATAATTTTAAATATTAAAATCTAATTTGATAAGAGGATTCTTATTGGGGTCTGACTTGAATCAAGTTGATCGATCAGATCGAATTGACTCAACCCATATGGTCATTGTTGAATCTCGTATTTTGATAATGAAACTACTTGATATATGTTTATGATTTAATCTGCGTTTTGAGTGACGCAGGATGCTTTGATCAGGATGAGACAATTAAAGCAGGAACATCATGTTGTGCCGGAGGAACATGTCAGAAGATTGGACGTCGGGCCGGTGGATCGGTCGACGTATCGACAGAAGGCTTCGGGTCGTGGACTCGGGCATCGGGCCAAGAAGAGCGGGTATTGTGCCAAGGATATCGGAGTTGCAGAGTCAACAGGCCGATTGGGCAATAGGCTGCAGGAAAGGACGATGCGCCGAAGAATCGGACGAAGCGTCGAGGGACCAATGACATGCCGGACAACTTGGTTAATTGCTTAGGATTAATTGTCTCGATCGAAGTTTTGCTTTAATTGTGCAGGATTAACTATGATAACGATGAAGACATAAAGCGAAACAAAGTGTCGGAGTCAAGCGCGAAGGATTTGTTGCAAGTTCGAGAGTTCGACGGAAGTCTGAAGGTTCGTTGGGAGTTCGCGCAGCTCGCCAAGAAAGATCGGAGCTTGCCGAAGAAGCTCGTTGGAACTCGCTAAGATCACATCGTGAAGTCTAGGAGCTTGCCAGGAGTCCGCAGAATGGTTTCCGAGAGTTCATCGGAAGACCGCCGGAAGTTTGCCGAAAGCTCGCTAGAAGAAGTCTTGACTTGCGGACTTTGTAATAGCTTAGAAAATGTCTTTAAAATCATAGTTAGCACGTTAATTAGGGTTAGGATTAGGTGTTAATCCTATAACCCAAGTAGGGGCCAATTAGGCCCAAGTTCGGACTGGTTTGGACCAAGTTTGGAGCCAAACCAAGTGAGCTGAAATAGTGAAAGAGGTGCAACCGCCCAGGCCAGGAGGTAGCACCGCCCAGGCTAAGTCTTCCAACGAGGCTGGGAGGTGCAACCGCCCCAGCCGGGAGGTGGCACCGCCTGAGCTCAGTCTTCGAGCAAGACTGGGCGGTGCAACCTCCCTGGCAGAGAGGTGGCACCGCCTGAGCTCAGTCTTCGAGCTCTGGCAGAGAGGTGCAACCGCCTCTGTCAAGAGGTGGCACCGCCCAGAGGCTCAGTCTTCGAGCTCTGCCAAGCGGTGCAACCTCTCCAGTCAGGAGGTGCAACCGCCTGATCCCGGAATTCCGGGATTTGATTGTTTTGAGCTCCAAATTTGAATTGGGTTGGGGCCTATAAATACCCCACCCATTCAGCACTGAAAAAGCAAGAACTCAAGCCGAAATCTTGATCTTTTCAGTGGTTCTTAGAGCTCAAAACTGCTAGTTTTCCTCCTCCTTCTGTTCTTCAAGTTTGAGTTGTAAAGAGAGGAGAGAAAACATTTGTAAGGGTTGTCTCCTAAGCCCGTCAAAAGGAGTGAATCTGTAAGAGGGTAGTTGGCCTTCGCCTATTGAAGGAAGGCCCCTAGTTGACGTCGGCGACCTCGTCGGTGGAGGAAGCCAAAAGTGGAGTAGGTCAAGGCTGACCGAACCACTCTAAATCTCTGGTTTGCGTTTATTTTTGAGCACTTTATCATTACTGCAAACCTCCTTCATTACTACTGCTCTCTGCGCTTTCACGAACAAGTTCTAAGTGCTGTTCTTCCGAATCTGCATTCAGACGTAAATTCGTATTTTCGTACATTACAGTTTACGTTTACGTTTGATTCTGCAGAACTGTCTTCCGTGCTTTTACGAACGAGTTTCTGTGCAGTTTACGTTTACGTCTTGATTCTGTTTATAACTGCAAACTGATTTCTGCGAACGAGTTTCTTTGCAGTTTACGTTTACGTCTTGATTCTGTTTATAACTGCAAACTGATTTCTGCGAACAAGTTTCTTTGCAGTTTACGTTTACGTCTTGATTCTGCTTAGACGTAAAACTGTGTTTTAGACGTAAACTACTTTTGAACGTAAAACTACGTTTAGATGTAAAACTGCGTTTAGACGCAAACTGCATTTAGACGTAAAACTACGTTTAGACGTAAAACTGTGTTTAGACGTAAAACTGCGTTTAGACGCAAACTGCACTGCGCTCAGACGCAATCTGATCTTAGACGTAAACTGCGCTCAGACGTAAACTGCGCTTAAACGCAATCTGAGCTTAGACGTAAATCTGCGTTTAGACGCAAACTGCGCTTAGACGCAAAACTACGCTTAGACGCAAACTGTGTTTAGACGCAAACTGCGCTTAGACGCAAAACTGCGCTTAGACGCAAACTGTGTTTAGACGCAAACTACGCTTAGACGCAATCTGCGCTTAGACGCAAACTGCACTTAGATACAAACTGTGAATCAGCTTTTGCATCATAATAGTTTCTATCGAACGAACGCAGCTTTCGGTTTTAATCGCTGTAAAATTTCCGCCGCACTAATTCACCCCCCCCCCTCTTAGTGCTCTCGATCCTAACAATTGGTATCAGAGCGGGGTATTTCTCATTTCGGATTTACACCCGAGAGAAATGGCTCTTCAAGAGGGCTTATCGGTTGTTCGTCCACCGTTCTTTAACGGATTGGACTACACTTATTGGAAAACTCGAATGAGAGTTTTCTTGATTTCTCTGAATCTGGATTTATGGAATATTGTTGAAAACGGTTTTCAACTTCCCTCTAAACCGACGAACGAATGGTCGGATTTGGAGAAGAAGTATTTCTCCTTAAACGCAAAGGCTATGAATGCCTTATTTTGCGCTTTGGACAAAAATGAGTTCAATCGGGTTTCTTTGTGCGAAACGGCTTTCGATATTTGGCGCACTCTTGAAATCACGCACGAGGGAACTAGTAGAGTTAAAGACTCGAAAGTTAATATTTTACTGTATGATTTCGAGCTTTTTCATATGAAACCAAGCGAAACCGTTGTTGACATGTACACCCGTTTTACGGATGTCGTCAATGGTTTAAAATCACTTGGTAAAAGCTTTTCAGATTTTGAACTCATTAACAAAGTTTTGCGCTCACTTTCTAAAACTTGGGATTCAAAAGTAACTGCTATTCAAGAATCGAAAAACTTGAACCAATTTCCACTTGAAGAACTAATTGGTTCATTGATCACATATGAAATGACGTGCAATGCACGTGAAGAACTTGAGAACCACCTTCCAAAGAACAGGAAGGATTTGGGACATAGAACATTTGAAGACCACTCGAGCATAAGCTCAAGTGATGGTGAACTTAAACTACAAATGAAACGAAAATTAAAAAGCAAAAAGAATCAAACTACTTGCTTTAAACGCAAGAAGAAGAACAAAAATTGGGATGAATCGAGCTCCTCCGAAGAAGAGAAAGTCAACAAAAGCAAGGCGGCAAACTACGCCTTAACAGCCCACAATGATGAGGTAATCGAAATCCCCCTAATTTATTTTGAAATTACTTGATGCTTTCATGATATATTTTTCTCTTTTAGTTTAGAATTAATTTTCTTAAAAATTACATGTTAAAAAATTATTATGATCATACTAAGTAATTTCGAAAATGATAATATTGCATATTTTATGATAAACAAATAAAATGATCTTGATTGAAAATATGAAATCATGGTTAAGAAGTAATAATGTGCATTACGTTGATTTTCATTGTTATTTCTCGATTTTGATTAAAGATCATGTTTGATTTGAAGAAATGCATAATGATGAAATTAAATATTTCGATTGACAATTTCATGCATGAGATATACATGATGATTTTTGTGATTGATGGTTTTATGATGAAATTCATTTTACGATCCTAAACGTTGATGCATGTTTTCATGTGACATAAATGAAAAGGCATGCTAACATGAAATCGATCACTTAAGATGAAACACTTAAAAAAGGGGAGAAATATATGAATTGATGCTATAAACACTATGCTATGATTATCCCATGCTTGCATCACCAAAAAATATATGATTGCTATCATTGCTATATGCCCTGTATCAAGATATCAAACAAAATCTTGCTTCACAGTTTTACGCATTGATATCTTACCATATGATGAAATGCTACAATTGATGAACACTTGAAATGTAATCCTCTATCTTATTGATTTTTCAATAAATCTATGCTTGTTATACATGAATTTATTGAATGTAATTTTGAGGATGATTTCAGATTTGACAAATGCTTGATTCGTATTTACGACATAAGATACACTTTAAATATGAATCATGCATCAATCATGTTAAATGCCTTTCCCATCTTATCGAGATTAATGATTTCATGATATTGTGTGAATCTCGAAATTGATTTTGATGAAATAGTAATAACGTTATTCATGTTATGAATCTCAAAAATGATAATATGCTTCATGTGATAATATGAATACACGAAACACTTATGATATGATTTTTATACAATTCCGTGTATTCATAAAATATTTATCTCCTCATCCAATAACTTTTCTTGATATTCCTTATGAGGTGAAATGAAATAATGCATGAAATACAAATGAGAAGTTATTGATCATGCATGGTAGGATATCATTTGACAAAATTGATACCATCATGATATGAAACATTTATGATTTGCAATTATGCATGCAATACTTGTGCTTTCTAATTATGATGTGATGTATTGCAAATGATGTAAATCATGATGAGTGCTAAGTTACACATTTTGAGAAGAAATTGCTATATTGAAATATTAATGTAATTATGAATGATGATATGATATTATGCATGTAATACTTCAACTTATGATAATGCAATGATAAAATATTCATGATGAAAAATTATCTTGACATTCATAACTTGATTATTCATCCTTTGTCATGATTTTGAAATCGTTGTAAAAGGAAAAAGAACTACAAAACTGTACTCTTCCTTTCTTTTTACAATGACAAAGGGGGAGATAGCTAGCTTGCACAAGTCAAGAAGATGCAAAAACTTGATTGCTAGCTTGCCTATCTTAAGTAGCAAAGATTGCTAACTTGCTTATTTCAAGAAGCAAAAGTTGTCTTCTTGAACATCACCATCTTGAATATCTCAAGAAGCAAGACTTGCAACCTGCACATTACAATAGGAAGCAATAATCATGAGCCTACACAAGAAAGTTATCTTGCATTTGCTTTCGAAGTTATTGCGAAACTTGTATATCGTAAAAATTGCTAGCTTGTAGTCTAAAGAGAAGCGAAAAGTTGCTATCTCAAAAGAAGCATATGTGCTATCTTGCCTATCTCAAGAGGCAAAAATGCTAACTTGCACATCTAGCAAAACTTGACAAATTTGCATATTTCAAGAAGCAAGAGTTGCCTTCTTGAACATCTCTAATTTGCTAGCTTGCATGATATAGAACTTGCTATCTTGAACATCTCTAATTTTCATACCAAGTGCTATCTTGTATACTATAAAACTTGCATATCTAAAACTTGATAGCTTGAATGTTCTAAGCATGATGTAACATTTGCTAAATTTTTTGGCTTCAAAACTGCATGATGATAAAACTTGATATTATGTTTTTCATGCAATGAGTTGAACCAATATCACAAACACTTGATTGTGATACTTCTCCTTTTTGTTGATGACAAAGGGGGAGAAGTATGTTGATGAAAGTATGTTGATGACATGACATGTGATGCATAAGTTTATGCATATGTTCATGTTGACGTGTTGCAAGTATTCATGATGAATATTGCAATGACTTGAATTCAGCTTGAATTCAAGGTTCTATCAATATGGCATATTGATAGGGGGAGTTTGTTTAAACTCCGGGAGTTAAGTTTAACTCCGTCATCAAGTAGTTGTCATCATCAAAAAGGGGGAGATTGTTGAATCTCGTATTTTGATAATGAAACTACTTGATATATGTTTATGATTTAATCTGCGTTTTGAGTGACGCAGGATGCTTTGATCAGGATGAGACAATTAAAGCAGGAACATCATGTTGTGCCGGAGGAACATGTTAGAAGATTGGACGTCGGGCCGGTGGATCGGTCGACGTATCGACAGAAGGCTTCGGGCCGTGGACTCGGGCATCGGGCCAAGAAGAGCGGGTATTGTGCCAAGGATATCGGAGTTGCAGAGTCAACAGGCCGATTGGGCAATAGGCTGCAGGAAAGGACGATGCGCCGAAGAATCGGACGAAGCGTCGAGGGACCAATGACATGCCGGACAACTTGGTTAATTGCTTAGGATTAATTGTCTCGATCGAAGTTTTGCTTTAATTGTGCAGGATTAACTATGATAACGATGAAGACATAAAGCGAAACAAAGTGTCGGAGTCAAGCGCGAAGGATTTGTTGCGAGTTCGAGAGTTCGACGGAAGTCTGAAGGTTCGTTGGGAGTTCGCGCAGCTCGCCAAGAAAGATCGGAGCTTGCCGAAGAAGCTCGTTGGAACTCGCTAAGATCACATCGTGAAGTCTAGGAGCTTGCCAGGAGTCCGCAGAATGGTTTCCGAGAGTTCATCGGAAGACCGCCGGAAGTTTGCCGAAAGCTCGCTAGAAGAAGTCTTGACTTGCGGACTTTGTAATAGCTTAGAAAATGTCTTTAAAATCATAGTTAGCACGTTAATTAGGGTTAGGATTAGGTGTTAATCCTATAACCCAAGTAGGGGCCAATTAGGCCCAAGTTCGGACTGGTTTGGACCAAGTTTGGAGCCAAACCAAGTGAGCTGAAATAGTGAAAGAGGTGCAACCGCCCAGGCCAGGAGGTAGCACCGCCCAGGCTAAGTCTTCCAACGAGGCTGGGAGGTGCAACCGCCCCAGCCGGGAGGTGGCACCGCTTGAGCTCAGTCTTCGAGCAAGACTGGGCGGTGCAACCTCCCTGGCAGAGAGGTGGCACCGCCTGAGCTCAGTCTTCGAGCTCTGGCAGAGAGGTGCAACCGCCTCTGTCAAGAGGTGGCACCACCCAGAGGCTCAGTCTTCGAGCTCTGCCAGGCGGTGCAACCTCTCCAGTCAGGAGGTGCAACCGCCTGATCCCGGAATTCCGGGATTTGATTGTTTTGAGCTCCAAATTTGAATTGGGTTGGGGCCTATAAATACCCCACCCATTCAGCACTGAAAAAGCAAGAACTCAAGCCGAAATCTTGATCTTTTCAGTGGTTCTTAGAGCTTAAAACTGCTAGTTTTCCTCCTCCTTCTGTTCTTCAAGTTTGAGTTGTAAAGAGAGGAGAGAAAACATTTGTAAGGGTTGTCTCCTAAGCCCGTCAAAAGGAGTGAATCTGTAAGAGGGTAGTTGGCCTTCGCCTATTGAAGGAAGGCCCCTAGTTGACGTCGGCGACCTCGTCGGTGGAGGAAGCCAAAAGTGGAGTAGGTCAAGGCTGACCGAACCACTCTAAATCTCTGGTTTGCGTTTATTTTTGAGCACTTTATGATTACTGCAAACCTCCTTCATTACTACTGCTCTCTGCGCTTTCACGAACAAGTTCTAAGTGCTGTTCTTCCAAATCTGCATTCAGACGTAAATTCGTATTTTCGTACATTACAGTTTACGTTTACGTTTGATTCTGCAGAACTGTCTTCCGTGCTTTTACGAACGAGTTTCTGTGCAGTTTACGTTTACGTCTTGATTCTGTTTATAACTGCAAACTGATTTCTGCGAACGAGTTTCTTTGCAGTTTACATTTACGTCTTGATTCTGTTTATAACTGCAAACTGATTTCTGCGAACAAGTTTCTTTGCAGTTTACGTTTACGTCTTGATTCTGCTTAGACGTAAAACTGTGTTTTAGACGTAAACTACTTTTGAACGTAAAACTACGTTTAGATGTAAAACTGCGTTTAGACGCAAACTGTGTTTAGACGTAAAACTACGTTTAGACGTAAAACTGTGTTTAGACGTAAAACTGCGTTTAGACGCAAACTGCACTGCGCTCAGACGCAATCTGATCTTAGACGTAAACTGCGCTCAGACGCAAACTGCGCTTAAACGCAATCTGAGCTTAGACGTAAATCTGCGTTTAGACGCAAACTGCGCTTAGACGCAAAACTGCGCTTAGACGCAAACTGTGTTTAGACGCAAACTGCGCTTAGACGCAAAACTGCGCTTAGACGCAAACTGTGTTTAGACGCAAACTGCGCTTAGACGCAATCTGCGCTTAGACGCAAACTGCACTTAGATACAAACTGTGAATCAGCTTTTGCATCATAATAGTTTCTATCGAACGAACGCAGCTTTCGGTTTTAATCGCTGTAAAATTTCCGCCGCACTAATTCACCCCCCCCCCTCTTAGTGCTCTCGATCCTAACAGTCATGTACAACCTAGCACATGTGACTAAGTACAACCTAGCTCATATGACTCGGTATGACCCAACCTATGTGGCCGGATAAGAGACAGCCCATATGAAAAGGTACGACCCAACCCATATGGCTAGGCATGACCCAACCCATGTAGCTAGGTACGATCTAGTCCATGTGGCCATGTATGACTCAGCCCATGTGGTAAGGTATGATCCAACCATGTGGCTAGGCATGAGCCAGCATATGTGGCTAGGTACGATCCAGTACATGTGGCCGTGTATGACCCAACTCATATGGTAAGGTATGACCTAACTATATGGTTATGCATTGGCTAGCTCATGCAGCTATGTATGACCCAATCCATGTGGTTAGATACGACCCCAACTCATACGCCTAGGACCAACTCGCGAGCTAAGTAAAACCTAGTTCAAATGGTAAGGCTCAGCCCAACTTATAAGTGAGGCTTAGCCTAGTTCATTAAGCTAAGTTTGCCTAGCTATGCGATTGGCATTAGAAATATCGTCGCTCTTTCTATATAGCCCATCGTACCTCAACTCAACCTAGTACTTGGAACAGGTGTATGCAGTGTACATGGAATATGTATATGCAATGTATGTGACCCGTCCAAGACTCAAGTGGGTTGGTTCGGTTTGGGTTAGCACTATATGACATAGTCCAATCTTCTTTCTCTTTATTGGTTTGAGGTTATTAATTGACGAAATCAAACATGTTTGATCAGTTAAAATCAGTTTAGGGTGATTCCAAACTAACTTGACTAGTTCAAACCTATTTGACCTAATCGAGATCAATCAAATATAAATTAGACTGGTTTAGGGTGATTTCAGACCGGTTCTATAATGATTTGATATTGGTTCCGTTAGATCATAATCGAATTGAGTTTGGTTTAAGTCAATTGAGCTATTCCAATTAGGGTTTCGATTGATTGAGGACTATTGAGATATTGATGTTTCATGCTTTTATGATTCGATGAATTAAAGGTTTTATTTGAAGATATCGTTTGAAAATGATTATTGGTTTTCTATGTTTATGATATTGATATGATAAGTATCATATAGTAGATATGACGAGACTAGTAGTTCACATTGGGAGTGCAACCTGTGAAAGGAGCTACGGGCCCATCATAGTGCGGAGCCACCAATGAACATAGTCTAGTAAATTTACATCAAGTATGGTCTCTCATAATGTTTAATTATATTGATTTTTTGATGTATGCATGAGTGATTGAATGAGTGTAAATGAATGATCATGGATGTTTATGTATCCCTGCCAAGGGCAGGTATGGCGATTCCCTTCGGGGATTAGCGGACCGTCATACATGATGGTTAGACGGTTCCTCCATCCGTTGTTGGGAGGAACGTGTCGCCACTTAGGCAGGTGAGGGATACTACTCCATCCGCTGTTGGGAGTGCGATATGGATTATCTCCATCCGCTGTTGGGAGGAATCCATCCCGTGGAATATGCCTTTCCATCCGCTGTTGGGAGAGTGCACCATTGGGTGATGTATGCCTTTGTTATTATGTATGTGTTGCATGTGGTTGATGCATGATTTTGTTCATTATGTAAGAAATTATCATCATTTTTCTGATGTATAAGTTTTATGATGAATAGATATATTTTCATATTGAATTATTGATATTTGTTTATATTTCATAAATATTAAAGATTATTTTTATGATTTTTTTGAAGTTCCTATCAGCATTTGTGATTGGTGATGTGTTTTTATTTTATATTTATTTTCAGAGTAATCTACTATTGTGTAATAGATCTAAAGCTTGGGTGGAAGAGACTTGTGATCTGTGAAGAAGATGTCATTTTTCTAGATAATAGAATATTTACTACTGTAAAGACAATGATTTGAATTCAAGACGAATAAAAAGAAAAGAAGAGAGTTTATTATGTAAATTATGGATAATAAATCACTGATTTATTATTTTTTTATAAATTCGGGATGTGACAATTTATATAGCCCTTTCCTACTCGATTAGTTAACTCATCGTCGTGACATTTGGTATCAGCCGACCTAGCATTTGGGCATGGTGAGGGGGCTCGAGTAGGAAAGGACTACCCGTAGACGGAGTTAGAGGACTCGTCATGGCGTGAAGCCACCACTGAGTTGTGCCTCACATGCACTATGCTAGGGCTTGATTTGGGTTATGTTAGGGCTTGATGAGGACAACATATGGAGAAGTTTATGTATAATACCCGGATCCCATTTCTTTTTACAATTCATCCTATGTATTCTATATTATGTGGGCCCATAATATTTTGACATGTATAATACATATTATGTATTCTATATTATAAAAATGGGAGGTGATAATTTATATAGGTTATGGGATGTGACAATATATAGGTTATTGGATTATATAGGTGGGCCCATAATACATATTATGTATTCTATATTATAAAAATAGGATGTGACAATTACATATTATAAGGGTTTGGTCATGATATTAATACAATTTTCGAAATCTTCACAAATCATAAGAGTCTCAAATATATTTTCACATAGAAATATTTAAATATGAGACAAAGAAGGTGGCTGGATTTTCTAAAGGATTATGATTTTAATATCAACTACCATCCTGGGAAAGCTAATATAGTTGCTGATGCCTTAAGCAGAAATACCTACAGTCTTGTAGCCTATATGGATATTCAAAGGAATTCTATGATGATGGAGTTAGCAGACTTTAAACTTAAACTTTTATCGGAGACAAATAAAAGTTTTCTTATGTGTTTGATGGCACAATCATTTTTGGTGGAAAAGGTTAAAGAAGGTCAAAAGGAAGATACATATCTTCAAATGATAGTTAAGGAAATAGCTCAAAGTTCTAGACCTGAATTCCTCCAAGTCGAAGATGGTTCTATTACATTCCATGATCGACTTTGTATTCCCAAAAGCCATCCAGTAAAGATGCAATTATTGGAGGAGGCACATAGATCAAAATTTAACATCCATCCCGGGACTACTAAGATGTATCGAGATTTACACCAAAACTATTGGTGGCATGGTATGAAGAGAGATATAGCAGAGTTTGTTTCTAAATGTTTGATATGTCAACAGGTGAAGATAGAACATCGAGTACCTGTGGGAAAGTTGCAAAGGATTTCGATTCCTGAATGGAAGTGGGAGCAAGTCACTATGGATTTTGTGACAGGATTACCCAAGACTGTGAAAGGATATGATGGAATTTGGATAATAGTAGATAGACTTACTAAATTTGCTCACTTCCTTCCTATTAACAAGAAGTATTCATTGGATAAACAAGCAAGCTTATAAATTAAAGAAATTATTCGATATCATGGGGTGCCAGTTAGCATTATCTCATATAGAGATCCAAGATTCACCTCTAAATTTTTGGGAAGTCTACAAAAATCTTTGGGCATGCAGTTAAAGTTTAGTATAGCCTTTCACCCCCAAACTAATGCTCAATCTGAAAGGACAATACAAACTCTTGAAGATCTCTTAAGAGAATATGCTTTGGACTTTGGTGGGAGTTGGGATATGCATTTACATCTAATTGAGTTTTCTTATAATAATAGTTACCACTCTAGCATACAGATGGCTCCATTTGAAGCTCTTTATGGAAGAAAGTGCAGATCACCTGTATATTGGGATGAGGTAGGAGAACAAAAGCTTTTTGGGCCTCAATTAATTCAAAAAGATGTTGATAATATTCGAATTATATGCCAAAGATTATTAATAGCTCAAAGTCGTCAGAAAAGTTATGCAGATCGAAAGCGAAGAGATCTAGAGTTCAAAGTTGGTGAGCACGTTTTCTTAAAAGTGTCGCCAACTAAGGGAGTTTTAAGGTTTGGCTAAAGGGGGAAGTTAGCCCCAAGATTTATTGGCCCATTTGAGATCTTATAAAAGGTTGGGCCTGTAGCATACAGATTGGCATTGCCCCCGGCTTTAGCTAGCATCCATGATGTATTCCACGTGTCAATGCTTTAAAGATATATCAGGGACCCATCATATGTCATATCTTACCAACCTCTACAAGTACGAGATGATGCCACTTTTAGAGAACAAACAACCTAGATCTTAGAAATAAAAGAATATGTTCTAAGGAACAAAATTATACCTTTGGTAAAGATTTGTTAGCAACACCATTCAGACCAAAAGGCAACGTGGGAAAGAGAAGAAGATATGCGAGAGCAGTATCCTCATCTATTCTATTAAGGAAAGCTAAATTTGGGGACCAAATTTCCTATAGGAGGGGAGAAATGTAATCACATCAAATATTTAAGTTAGGAATTTATTTTCTTTCCTTACTTGTTATTATAATTTAAGAAAATCTTAATCTACTTCCTTGTTTATTGATATGAATTAAGGAAATAACTATTAAGTATTCCAATTATGATGATATCATATTTGTTAGCATATTAAATAAAAATAATTTATATTAAATAAATATAAAAATTAAAATGAAGTTTCCTTAATAGAGGCTCACCTCCTCCTATTTAAAGGGAGGAATTTTTTCCTTCGTTTCTCACCTAGTCGAGCCTGGTAGTGGGAGAAACGAGGAGTTACACCCTGTTGACAAGATGTAGGTTTCCCTATCTTTCTTAAATTTAAAAGTTTTAACTTTTATTTTGATTCTTTAAATATTGAAAATTTTATAGTTTGAAAAATATGTATCAATTCTTTAAATGTCAAAATTTTTGTATTAAAGTAATTAGTTAAAGTTTTCATAATATTCTTTGACCCATGATTAAGGTTTTTATTGTAGAGTTAAATATGTTAAAAATATATTTATTTTATATGATATTTCCTGTATTACAGTTTATCTTTAATCTTATTTGGATTAAAATCTTGTTATATTAGAATATGTTATCTAAAATTCTTTTTGATATTCTTTGATCTGAAATTTAAAATATATTATTTTGAATGATTTAAAATATGAAGAGAATATGTTAAAATTTTATATGCGTTGAAAACATGATTTTTATTTGAATTTAGAAGGTTATTTCCTTATATTAAAACTTATCTCATGGTCCCTCTTTTAATGTCTTATGATTTCTAGTCAAATTTAGAATGTTATTTCTTTGTATTAAAGCTTTTCTCCTCATCTATCTTTTAATGCATTATTATGTTTTTATTTATATTATTAATGGGTATATGCTATGATATGAAATTGGATATTAATTGTAATGAAATTGCTCACAAGCCAGGCCCAACCCACGGGTCAGGCCTTGACCCGTAGGCTACCCCAACCCAACCATTATGGGCAGTCACATGCGACGCACATGACTAGTCCATGGGCTAGGGTTGGGCCAATTTTGTGTAATGTATGCTCAATCATGTATAATGCACATGACCAGTAGATGGACTAGCTCAATCTAACCAATATTATTGTTGAACTTGAGCCCAAATATTGATTGAACTAAACTAGACTTGATTAGTCTATATCAATTCAGGGAGATTCCGAATTGATTGACTTATTCAAGTTAGTTTAACCTAAATTGAACTTAATCTAGTCTAAATTATACTAGTCTATGGTGGTTCCAGACCCATTAAATAAGGATTAAAGATCGGTTCAGTTAGGCTCTAGTAAATCGAGTTTAATTAAATCGATTAAACTAGAGTTCAAGTCAATTGAGGGCTAATTTATATTATTTGATATTGATGATATTTGAAAGAGACATTTTAAATATATTATTTCATCCCGAAATGGACATGACCAGTGTGAGATTATATTATTTTCTTGTCGAGAGTAGGTAGGGCGATTCCCTTCAGGGATTAGCTGGCCGTCAGACGTGGCGGCTGGACGGTTCCTTCATCAGCTATTGTGAGGAACATGTCCCCACTTTGGCGAGTGTGGGACACCACTCCATCCACGGTTGGGAGTGCGATATGAGTTTGCCTCCATCCGCTGTTGGGAGAACACAAACTCATCCCGTAGGATAAAGCCTCTCCATCCACTATTAGGGGAATGCTCCTTCGGGTATTTGATATACGCCAATGGGATGATTGATTGAATTTTGATCATGTATACATTTTGAGTTGACTTTTAGGGTTCCTACTCAGCGTTGCTGAATTTTCTTTGTTTTTGATTTTCAGAGTAGCCTCCCTCTAGTACTAAATCGGATTCCAGTGGAGAGCGGATATTCCTCTACCGCTAGGTAGAGTCACTTGGATGATTCTTGAAGTTAACATCACTATGTTTACTTTTTTATTTATGATTTGATGAATAAATGGATTGTAATAAATGAATTGTAATAAATGTTTATGAATGATGAATAAAGTGATATTTATCTATTTGGCCTAAATGTGTGGAAAGATATATATATATAAAAAAATTAGGATGTGACATCTTATTTGGTATCAGAGCCGACCAAGCATTTGGGCATGGTGAGAGGGCTCGAGTAGGAAAGGGCTACCCGTAGACGGAGTCAAAGGACTCGTCACAGCGTAGAGCCACCACTGTGTCACAGACTTAGCTGGTTTTACCTAAGTCGTGCGGCACCCTTGCGTGTCCATCCGTTAAGGTCAGCCTCCCCGAAGCCTCCCATGTCCATTGGGACCCACAAACGAGGGAACGGGTTAGAGAAAATGCCTCATTCGGGATCCACAAGCAAATATTTTTGAAAACATTTCATAGACAAAGCAAATTACAAACAGACTTTACAAGCTCTAAATAGTTGCACAACAAAGGGTAAAATGATCCATTACAGACCGAAAATCTCTCACACATGTCCACATGACACAACCTTTATTTACAAGCCTAAAGAGGGTAGATACCTAACTAAAATGGGACTATTAAGCCTTCAACCGTCCCTATACATGCTGTATAAGGCATGAACATACCAAAAGACACGGACATATATAAGTATTACATCAAACATCCTGTATAGAAGTTTGTCTGTGACATTCTCCCCCACTTATTCCTTCGACGTCCTCGTCGAAGCCTTTGTCGATACTATAACTCCTCGCCTTTGCTGAGTCTTCAATCTTCTACTCTAGCTGCAATGCGCTTCTTGGCACCTAACTGCTCTCCGCTGCTGTTTTTGAGTAGTCGAACCTTTAATCCCCCATGCTGCTTCAACTCGCCAATGACTCTGACTCTAGTGTGGGGTTGGCAGAGTTGTGTTGATCCCTGTTGGTTCCTGCGGATCCTCCAAATGAAGGAAAATACCATCCTTACTGCGCTAGTCTGTCAAATGCCTCATGCTGCTTGAACTGGGTGGATGCTTGTTGGAGCTTTAACGAGCATCATCTCGCAAACTTCTGAAGTTTTGGGTCCTTCCTCCATAGAATTTGCTCATTGACTCTTCTTTCACTTAGTTGTCACATCCAAGTAGGTTCGCATCACTTCCACTTTCGATTGGCATTTCGTTATGAAATGAAGCGGACAATCTACTCTCAGTAGCACTTATCACCGTTAGCGAGGATTTGACAACTATTGTCTTCCATTATCTTCGAAGGGTCTTTGAACTTGTGCAGAGCTCCTCTGCTGGATAGATAAGAGAATTGGGGTACTCTGTTTCGCCCATTCTCTTAAGGGTTGAGAAGGCAAAGGTTACTTGACTTCACCCGCCTCCTCGAGGTTATACTCCATGCATCGAGCTGGTTACTAGCCTTCGCCTGCTCTTTGCTCACACTTCTGAAGCACTTGAAGTGTTTGCACTCCTTGCGTTGAGTTAGTTACTGTGATTCACCTTCTCAATGCCATCGAACTTCTGGAATGCAGGAAGTTTTCACCCCAACTTGGAGTAATTCTCTCATAGATTTGGTCACCTCTAGGATTATACCGTCTTCTCCATCAACCCTGCCGCCTACTCCACTGAGTAGTAAAGGTACAGCACCGCATACTGCCTGCTTCGTTCCTTGGTTATGCACTCTTGCATGACCCAAAGTCCTTCACTTTCGGCTATCTTGATGAGAAGCTCATTGACACCGGTCTTACGAAGTTCCTTGTCCTCTGCCACTCAGCCTTGTCTCGGTACTTGGAGTTTGCCTCTGTATGCTCTACCTCCTCGGCCCCTTTCATGACCAAGCGCTCTCCCTCCATGAGAGCAAGGGATCAATGACTTTCACGGAAGTCCCACCTCTGCGGTACCATGGCGTTGCCATGCCCATGGCAATACTATCCGTCGCCTCGCATCTGCATCCCTTTTCTTCACGATTAGTAGATATGTCTCTGTGGAACTCCTCCGAGTCCACCTCCATTCTAATTGATGCTTGATTTTGGGTAGCTAAGTCCCTCTGGACTCGTCGTCGCTTCCTCGCCCCTTTCGAAACCCTGCTTCAACACCTTTGTGTTCCCCAAGTAGCTCCCTTTAGTCGATGGAAAGATAGGCTGCAACTCCCATGCATGGCCTCTACCATCATATTGTAGGGTTTGCACCGATTTTGTTCTCCTTAGCTTCCTTGGTAGCAACGTTCGTTTACTCGATCTTGTCCTCTAACTTGTCGGGCTCCCTTAAGCGAATATGAGCTCTAGAGTAGTCCAACTCTCCAGCTGCTTCGATCATACCTCTGCATGATCAAGTCCCTCCCATGTGACTCACTTGTACTTGCATTCAAACTTTTCCCTTGGTGGAACCCAGCCCCCATATGCTGAAGACCAAGGTTTTCATCCGATGCAAAATTCGATGTACGCACGGAAGACCCACCTCTGCGATACCATAGCCTTCACTCCTTGAATCCATAGCCCTTCTTGTCATCGTGTTGTTCACCGAAGTGGAGCTTCCAGTAGCTCCCGATCATACTTCCGTATGATCTAGTCCCTCACGGGACGATGTCTTGGGTATCGCATTTGCCACGAACTATTCCACCATGATCCACTGCACCATGTCGCCTCCTGGTGAAGTCTCCATTGCATTCTGATCCTTGTGGGATGAACTCGAATTGTGATCCCTCCATGTGTGGCCTCTGCCAATACATCACAGGGTCTCTTCCACCTTCGATTTTATTCGCTCCTTTGGCAATCGACCTTCATCCACCCACTCTTGGGTCACACCTAGATGAAGCACCGCTCTAGGACAGTCCGTCACCTAGTAGCTCCTGAAGTCTACTGACTTCGCTGTAATTAGCACACCATTATCTGGATCTTGGGCCTCTGCCCCTACCAACACAATCTCCGCTGCACATCGCTTCCTTCATGGCAAATTGAATGGCAACACTGTGGCATATTCTTCAAACGTACCCACCTCTAAGTCCTTTTGCCCCGTACTAAGGCCTTCTGAACCCAACTTCGCCTCTGCAAATTGAGTTGCCTTAGTTCCTCCATCAAATGCTCCTCCGAGATAAGGTGCATGTGCCCAGAAGCTCCCTTCGTCTTTGGCACCATTCGAGATGAGTCCACTTCATCAAAATGAATGACCCATGGAACAACATGATCCTGCTCTTGCCTCTGCAAGAGTTCATGTCCTTGACCTTTGTCCAAGGAAAGCACTATGCCTCCGCTCCATGTTCCATCTTCTATGCTGGCTCCCTTCATGCAGCTTGGGTCCTTCGCCAAGTTACACCCAAGTTGCTCCGCTCCTCGTTTTTGCATTGAGGTGATGGTGGCCCTCGCGCCCACCATTCCACGAGTCAGCCCTCCCTTGAGTTCGATCTCCATATCGACTCCAAGTGTGCCTTCATTTGTGTTGCTTTGGGTCGCTCCCCCACTTGATCTCGCAATGCATCCACTAATGCATTCTCTCGAGCGAGATCATGCGACAACTCCTCGCCGCTTGCTCAGTCCATTAAGCTTCATGGAGTTATTGTTTGTTGAGGTACTCCTCCTCAACTTGTGAGGTTCGTCCCACATGATTCTGCCTCTGGAGAGCCGAGACTTATCCCTCCTAGATAACTGTCTCGTTGGAGCAACATCTCTCTTCGTTTCGGAGACCACCATCCCCTCGGACTATTCCGATCTGCTGAACAAACTGTGCATTATTCTACCTCCTACAAACGCACTTGCTAGATTGTGACTCCACGTCAATACAGCCCCCCACTGCACCACTCAAGGCCTTGCAACATGCTAAACTTATTGCACACTTCAGCCTCCTACGGACGTATCCTTCACATGCCAAAGAGAAAGTTTCAATGCTCCATGGCGCTGAGTTTTGGTCGCCTTGGGATTGCCACGAACATTCCATCGTCCGCATACAAGCCCATGCATGAGTACCAAATTCTTCGAGCTAGCAATTCCCCTCAAGTCTGTGAGCTTTGCATAACTCTTTTGCTTGTTGAGCAACTCATTCCACCTTACATGGTCTCATCCTTTACCAAGCGTCACGCTTGTCTTGAGCACCATCAAGTATAGTTGTCAACGTTGAGCCGTAGCTCAAACTTAGCCATCCCAACCTTTGTGCACTCCGTATTCTTCCAAGCTTGCCTGTTCTCGTGGTGCCTCTTGCGCGAAGGGTTGGCCATTCCTCTAAATGCCAATGTCAAATGCCTGCTCCTCCGAGCGACTCCTTTTCCCTACATCTCCATGCCTGTTTTCCCCCAAAACGGTCGCGCGTGTGCTGACTGCCCTCAACGTAGCCCCGCTAGGTCCCTCACATTTACATGCTAAGTGTTTCTATGAGTGCTTGTCCCGCTCTGATACCATCTATCACGGACTTAGTTGGTTTTGCCTAGGTCGTGCGGCACCCTTGCGTGTCCGTCCGCAAATGTCAGCCTCCCCGAAGCCTCCCATGTCCATTAGGACCCACAAACGAGGGAACGGGTTATAGAAAATGCCTCATTCGGGATCCACAAGCAAACATTTGCAAAAACACTTCATAGACAAAGCAAATTACAAATAGACTTTACAAGCTTTGAATAGTTGCACAACAAAGGGTAAAATGGTCCATTATAGACCAAAAATCTCCCACACATATCCACATGACACAACCTTTATTTACAAGCCTAAAGAGACTGTTGAATCTCGGATTTTGATGATGAAGTCAATTGTCATTTGTTGTCTAATCTATGTGTTGAGATAAGTGTGCAGGATTAACTACGATGAAAGTTAGACAAGCAGCAGGAGTTACGCCGGAGTCAAGTTCATGATCACGTTGGGAGTTCGAGAGTTCGACGGAAGTTCGGACGGTCGTCGGAGGTTCTGCGAGAACAGATCCGAGAAGTCCAGAAGCTTGCCAAGCGAAGCTCGTCGGAACTTGCCAAGTGGATCGTCGCAAGTCCAGGAGTTTGCCGGAAGTCCGCAGGAGCATCACCGAGGGTTCATCGGATGATCGACGGAAGTTCGCCGGAAACTCGCCAGAAGAAGCGATTGACGCACCGAAGCAAAGCTGCAGAAATTGTCTTAGATCTAATCGTAGTTAGCACGTTGATTAAGTTGGAAAATGGGAGGTGATCCCATTGGCTTAATCTTGGGGCAATTGGGCCCCTAAAAGACTGAAATTGGGCCGAATGGAGCTAACCATTCGGACCCTGATTGCACCAGGAGGTGCAACCGCCTAGGCCAGGAGGTGGCACCGCCTGGGCTAAGCCTCCCAGCGAGACTGGGCGGTGCAACCTCCCTAGCCAGGAGGTGGCACCGCCTGAGCTCAGTCTTCGAGCTAGACTGGGCGGTGCAACCTCCCTGACAGAGAGGTGGCACCGCCTGAGCTCAGTCTTCAAGCAAGACTGGGCTGTGCAACCTCCCTGACAGAGAGGTGGCACCGCTTGAGCTCGGTCTTCAAGCTCTGCCAGAGAGGTGCAACCGCCTCAGTCAAGAGGTGGCACCGCCTGGGCTCAGTCTTCGAGCTCTGCCAGGCGGTGCAACCTCTCCAGTTAGGAGGTGCAACCGCCTGATCCCGGAATTCTGGGATTTGATCGTTTTGAGCTCCAAATTTGAATTGGGTTGGGGCCCTATAAATACCCCACCCATTCAGCACTGAAAAGATATAGACCTACACCGAATTCTTGATCTTTTCTGTGATTCTAAGAGCTCAAATTTGTGTAAAGTCATAAAGTTCTCCTCTTTCTGTTCTTCAAGTCTTGAGTTGTAAAGAGAGGAGAGAAAGGTCCTGTAAGGGTTGTCTCCTGAGCCCATCAAAAGGAGTGAATCTGTAAAAGGGCAGTTGGCCTTCGCCTATTGAAGGAAGGCCTCTAGTTGACGTCGGTGACCTCGTCGATGGAGGAAGCCAAAAGTGGAGTAGGTCAAGACTGACCGAACCACTCTAAATCTCTGGTTTGCGTTTACTTTGAGCACTTTATCATTACTGCAAACCTCCTACATAGCTACTGCTCTCTGCGCCTTTACGAACAAGTTTCTAAGTGCTGATCTTTCCGAATCTGCATTCAGACGTAAATCGGTGCTTTCATACATTACAGTTTACGATTACGTTTTGTAACTGCAAACTGTCTTCTGCGCTTTTACGAACGAGTCTCTTTGCAGTTTACATTTACGTTTTGATTCTATTTATAACTGCAAACTATCTTCTGCAATTTTACAAACGAGTTTCAACATTTAGACGTAAAACTGCATTTAGACGTAAATCGACTTTCCTCGCACAAACATCAGATTTTAGTTTATATTTACGTCTTGATTTCAATTGCATACTGCCTTCTGCGAGTCTACAAATGAGTTTCAAAGTTCAGACGTAAATCTGCGTTTAGACGTAAATCTGCGTTTAGACGTAAATATGCTTTTTGCAGATTACTTTTTGAGCTGAACAATAGCAGCACACTGTCTTTATATTTCTGCTTAAACTGCGCTTAGATGCAAACTGTGTTTAGACGCAAACTGTGTTTAGACGCAAACTGCGCTTAGACGCAATCTGCGCTTAGACGCAAACTGCGCTTAGACGCAAACTGCGCTTAGACGTAATCTGTAAACTGCGTTTAGATGCAAACTGTGTTTAGACGTAAACTGCACTTAATCATAAGTAATCTTAGAATCGGCTTTTGCATCAAAATAGTTTTTATCGAACGAACGCAGCTTTCGTTTTTAATCACTGAAAGATTTCCGCTGCACTAATTCACCCCCCCCCCCTCTTAGTGCTCTCGATCCTAACAGAGACCACCAACCTAACTAAAATGGGACTATTAAGCCTTTGACCGTCCCTCTACATGTTGTACAAGGCATGAACATACCAAAAGACACGTACATATATAAGTATTACATCAAACATCCTGTTTAGAAGTTTGTCCGTGACAACTAGGCTACGCCTCACATGCACTATGCTAGGGTTTGATCTGGGTTATGTTGGGGCTTGATGAGGACGTCAAGCCTTTGAGTGGGGGTGATTGTAACACCCCTGATTAGTCCTACATCGAAAGTGGACAGGATTAAAATTGATTTATAAGGGTCTGATGAGTGTACTATTATCAACTTCAGCTTAAGCATTTTGGTCAGTGGTTTAGACCAAACGAAGTTGATAGGCCAGTTAGCCCATCAGGCCCGGGTCATGACATTTAAGAAAGGTAGGGAAATCTACCTCTTGTCAATAGGGTGTAATCCTCGTTCCTCCCGGCAATCGATGTGAGAAAGAACCATAGTATACCTATGTTGATAAAACACTTACCTAAGTTTCAATTTTTACAAAATACGATGGCAAGAAAAAATCAATTGAAAATTCTGGATTCAGGCTCGACTAGGTGAGCCTCTATTAAGGGAAATTTATTTTAATTTTTATATTTATTTAATATAAATTATTTTCATTTAATATACTAACAAATATGATATCATCATATTTAGAATACTTAATAGTTATTTCCTTAATTCATATCAACAAACAAGGAAGTAGATTAAGATTTCCTTAAATTATAATAGCAAGTAAGGAAAGAAAATCAATTCCTAACTTAAATATTTGATGTGATTACATTTTGTCTCATATGTATGTGATCCAGGATATTATTTTACTAGGATGTGACATCTTTCATGTTATCATATTATTTTATTATGTATCATATTATGTATAAAATATCAAAATTGTAAACTTGGTGGGCCCATAACCCATATGGTATCATATTACTATATTATATAGATTTACATCATAAATCTATATAATATTTATACATAATACATAATATGACATCATATAATACATAATATCATATTATGTGTTACTAGGATGTGACATCGAGTAGGTATATCAAAGTTCCTTAATCAAAATTCTGATACCAATAAAATATGATAACATAAAAGATGTCACATCTTGAATTTTTTTTATATATATATCTTTCCACACATTTAGGCCAAATAGATAAACATCACTTTATTCATCATTCATAAATATTTATTATAATTCATTTATTACAATTCATTTATTCATCGAATCATAAATAAAAAAGTAAACATAGTGATGTTAACTTCAAGAATTATCCAAGTGGCTCTACCTAGCGGTAGAGGAAGGTCCATTCTCCACTGGAATCCGATTTAGTACTAGAGGGAGGCTGCTCTGAAAATCAAAAACAAAGAAAATTCAGCAACGCCGAGTAGGAACCCCAAAAGTCAACTCAAAATGTATACATGATCAAAATTCAATCAATCATCCCATTGGCATATATCAAATACCCGAAGGAGCACTCCCCCAATAGCGGATGGAGAGGCTTTATCCTACAGGATGAGTTTGTGTTCTCCCAATAGCAAATGGAGGTAAACTCATATCGCACTCCCAACAGCGGATGGAGTGGTGTCCCACACCTGCCAAAGTGGGGACACCTTCCTCCCAACAGCGGATGAAGGAACCGTCCAACCGCCGCGTCTGACGGCCCACTAATCCCCAAAGGGAATCGCCCTACCTGCTCTCAAAAGGAAAATAATATAATCTCATACTTGTCATGTCCATTTCGGGATGAAATAACATATTTAAAACGCCTTTTTCAAATATCATCAATATCAAATAATATAAATTAGCCTTCAATTGACTTGAACTCTAGTTTAATCGATTTAATTGAACTCGATTTACTAGAGCCTAACTGAACCGATCTCTAATCCTTATTTAACTGGTCTGGAACCACCCTAGACTAGTATAATTTAGACTAGATTAAGTTCAATTTAGGTTAAACTAACTTGAATAAGTCAATCAATTCGGAATCACCCTGAATTGATCTAGACTAATCAAGTCTAGTTTAGTTCAATCAATATTTGAACTCTAAGTTCAACAATAATATTGGGCTAGATTGAGCCCGTCCATCTACTGACCATGTGCATTATACATGATTGAGTATGCATTACACAAAACTGGCTCAGCCTTGGCCCATGGACTAGTCATGTGCATCGTATGTGATTGCCCATAATGGTTGGATTGGGATAGCCTACGGGCCAAGGCCTGACCCATGGGTTGGGCCTGGCCTATGAGCAATTTTATTCCAATTAATATCCAATTTCATATCATAGCATATACCCATTAACAATATAAATAAAAACATAATAATGCATTAAAAGATATATGAGGAGAAAAGCTTTAATATAAAGAAATAACATTCTAAATTTGACTAGAAATCATAAGATATTAAAAGAAGGACCGGGAGATAAGTTTTAATACAAGGAAATAGCCTTCTAAATTCAAATAAAAATCATGTTTTCAACACATATAAAATTTCAACATATTCTAGTCATATTTTAAATCATTCAGAATAATATATTTTAAATTTTAGATCAAAGAATATCAAAAAGATTTTAGATAACATATTCTAATCTAACAAGATTTTAATCCAGATAAGATTAAAGATAAACTGTAATACAGGAAATATCATATAAAATAAATATATTTTTAACATATTTAACTCTACAATAAAAACCTTAATCATGGGTCAAAGAATATTATGAAAACTTTAACTAATTACTTTAATGTAAAAATTTTGACATTTAAAGAATTGATACATATTTTTCAAACTATAAAACTTTCAACATCTAAAGAATCAAAATAAAAGCTAAAACTTTTAAATTTAAGAAAGGTAGGGAAACCTACCTCTTGTCAACAAAGTGTAACTCCTCATTCCTTCCGCTGCTGCTAGGCTCGACTAGGTGAGGAACGAAGGAGAGAAATCCCTCCCTTTAAATAGGAGGAGGTGAGCCTCTATTAAGAGAAATTCATTTTAATTTTCGTATTTATTTAATATAAATTATTTTTATTTAATATACTAACAAATATAATATCATCATATTTGGAATACTTAATAGTTATTTCCTTAATTCATATCAACAAACAAGGAAGTAGATTAAGATTTTCTTAAATTATAATAACAAGTAAGGAAAGAAAATCAATTCCTAACTTAAATATTTGATGTGATTACATTTTTCCCCTCCTAAAGGAAATTTGGTCCCCAAATTTAGCTTTCCTTAATAGAATAGATGAGGATACTGCTCTTGCATATCTTCTTCTCTTTCCCACATTGCCTATTAGTCTGAATGGTGTTTCCAACAAATTTTTACCAAATGTATAATTTTGTTCCTTAGAACATGTTCTTTTCTTTCCAAGATTTGGGTTGGTTGTTCTCTAAAAGTGACATCATCTCGTAGTTGTAGAGGTTGGTAAGATATGACATGTGATGGGTCCCTGATATATCTTCGAAGCATTGACACATAGAATACATCATGGATGCTAGCCAAAGCCGGAGGTAATGCCAATCTGTATGCCACAGGCCCAACCTTTTGTAAGATCTCAAATGGGCCAATAAATCTTGAGGCTAACTTCCCCCTTTGACCAAACCTCATAACCACCTTAGTTGGCGACACTTTTAAGAAAACGTGCTCACCAACTTCGAACTCTAGATCTCTTCGCCTTCGATCTGCATAACTTTTCTGACGACTTTGAACAGTTAATAATCTTTAGTGTATAATTCAAATATTATCAGCATCTTTTTGAATTAATTGAGACCCCAAAAGCTTTCGTTCTCCTATCTCATCCCAATACATAGGTGATCTGCACTTTCTTCCATAAAGAGCTTCAAATGGAGCCAACTGTATGCTAGAGTGGTAACTATTATTATAAGAAAACTCAATTAGATGTAAGTGCATATCCTAACTCCCACTAAAGTCCAAAGCACATGCTCTTAAGAGATCTTCAAGAGTTTGTATTGTCCTTTCATATTGACCATTAGTTTGGGGGTGAAAGGCGGTACTAAACTTTAACTGCATACCCAAAGATTTTTGTAGACTTCCCCAAAATTTAAAGGTGAATCTTGGATCTCTATCTGAGATAATGCTAACTGGCACCCCATGATATCGAATAATTTTCTTAATATATAAGCTTGCTAGTTTGTCCAATGAATACTTCTTGTTAACAGGAAGGAAGTGAGCAGATTTAGTAAGTTTGCCTACTATTACCCAAATTCCGTCATATCCTTTCACAGTCTTGGGTAATTCTGTCACAAAATCCATAGTGACTTCTCCCACTTCCATTCAGGAATCGAAATCCTTTGCAACTTTCCCGCAGGTCCTCGATGTTCTTGATAATGAGACCGATTGCCTTTAAACATAGAGTCTAAATAATCTCATTTATAGTTTACTCGAGGGACATCGAGATAACCGGATAGATTGGTGTACTATATACCAGTCCATATGATGAAGGCAACTGGTCTCATAGTTGCTCGTGTGGGGACACTAGGGATACAGTGCACGTACTCATTGGAGAATGAGCTCACTGATTGATTTGTTCACAAAATGTTGGATGGTTGATAATATCTTATTATCAAACAACGATTCTGTAGTCCCAATGGTGTATTTGGTCCTTAGACTTGAGACACAAAGTATATTCTGTATGAGTACTCCACTCTTTAATGTCGAACTTATAGGACTGAAAGTTTCGAATCTAGCACAACTGGTCATCGGAAGTAGTAGCCAACCTTATAAAGGTTATTGAGTATCAATAGAGGATCATCCAATAGCCCTTCCCAAATTAAGGGTAGAATAAATATATTTTAAAAATTATCTTTACTACATCAAGATATAGCTTCCTTAGAGATTACATAAAATGAATTACAAGACCAATTGAAAATGCAACATATGGTCTTGTAATTGTTAAGTAGATGAGACTATTAATAAAAGCATAAATAGATTGAGGGTATGAAAGAATCTTTCCAATATTACAACTTAACTTTATATTTGTATCAAGGAAAGTAGAAACCTTCTTACTTTTCTTTCTTCCAAACCTTTTAATAATTTTCTTTGCATAGCTTATTTGAGAGATAAATGCACCTTTTATATTCATCACCTTTAAATCAAGAAAAATATTAAGCTCTCCTAAGACTTTTATTTCAAATTGGACAAAAGATCACTATGAAATTTTGATATCTCTATTTCATCGTTACCGGTGATGATCATATCATCTACATATAGAAGAACAATAATAGGTAGACTTCCTTACTTTTTAATAAATGAGCTAGAATCTAAATAAGAAGAAAAATAATCAAAGAAATATAAGTATTAAATATTTTTTTATACCATGCTTTGAGAGTTTACTTTAACCTATAAAGAGCTTTCTTAAGTTTACAAATATAATTTAGTTTGGAAATAAAAGTATACCTCGGTGGTTGTTCCATATAAATATTTTTGTTACTTTTACCATTTAGGAATGCATTTTTTATTGGAAAATCTGAGGCGACATCACATGCGTACTAGAAGAACAAAAAATAAAAATCCTAAAATTTCCTATAGAAAAGAAGGTTTCATCATCGTACAAAAGTTAGTGCGTAAAAACTCATGAAATTAAAAACTACGCATATAAGAAAGATGTGTTACATAGATATATCATATATCCCTGAAAACCTACAGATCTATGGGAGAGAATGAAAAAGGTCAACTATCTTTGACTCTAGCGATGATCCACATGATAGGGGCTGCAAAGATGCTCCTTAAATCGCTGCATAATCCTCTTCGCTACGCGCACCACGTAATAAAAAGGGGCTGCTCCTTCTTGCTATCCACACACCCCAAATAGGGGTTGTAGATTGAGGAGGAGCGAGGGAAAGGAGAATAAGAGGTGATAACCAGAAAGAACCTAGCCCATGACTATTTGGTTTCCTCATATTTATAGAGGCCTTCTATCAACTTAGCTTTGATGGATCCTATCATATTGGGTACTAGATCTTCATCCAACTACCTAAGCCTCTTAGATTAGTGGGTCTCTACCCAATAATCTCTTATTGGCTCTTATTGGATCTCATTAATATGATCCAATAATTCAGGAGCTTATTGGATATCCAATAAAATATGTGCTCCAATGGATATCTCATATCTGAACCTCTACTCGTTGCAACACCTACCATATGTATGTGACCCTCTAGGCCCAATATCGAGCTGGCAGTGAGTCATACTTATCATAACTCCTTCTGGCTCAGTGAATTATTATTTTTATAATAATTCATTTGACTCATCGATTACGGACATATTATGCTACTACGTTGCAGTCCCCAAATGATACAAGAGAATCTAACACCTTGAATCTATCTATCCTCAGTTACTATGTATATATAGTCCATCATCTCTCTAATATCCTAGAGATCATATATTGGGTATGGTGCTATCAAACCTATACGATTTCTACTCGAGTCTCGCTCTAATCAGATTCTCCCAGAGAACTTTTTCTCTCTCAATCTAAATGACCCTAGCTAGGGATTTATTTGAGCAAGAACATATGAGATATTCCTCTCATGACACAGAGAGTAGATGATCCTCTATCGACACTCAATGACTCTCAAAAGGTTGGCTATGCTCCCGATGACTAGCTGTGCTAGACCTATAACTTCCAGACCTATAAGTTCGGTATCAAAGAGTGGAGTACTCATATATAACATCCTTGGTGTCTCAAGTCTAACGACCAGATACATCATTGGGACAATGGAATCATTGTTTGACAATAAGACATCATCAATTATCCAACCTTCTGTGAGCAAATCAATCAGCGAACTCATTTTCCAATAAGCACCTACATTGTATCCCTAGTGTCCCTATACGAGCAATTATGAGACTAATCACCTCCATCATATGGATGGGTATATAGTAAACCAGTCTGTCTGGTTATTTCGATGTCTCTTTCGAGTAACCTATGATTGAGATTATTTAAGGTCCGCGTTTACAAGCGAATTAGTCTTATTATTGTGATCTCATCACGATCTAATTTCCATTACATAGATCTATGGATATCATAAAATATTTATATAATAAACAATATAAAGTGATAAAATACTAAATAATATAATAAGCAAAATGAGTGTATATTATGTCACATATGCTCTCACTCACGTGATTGACTTATAGGGCACCTATGACTAACATTCTTTACCTTAAGTTGCTAAAGCTTCTATTTAGGATTAGCTGCTAAAGCAATCACCATCCTAACATATGTCATCTTGGCCATAGGACTAAAAGTTTCCTTATAATTTTTTTTTTACTTTTGAGAAAATTCTCTTGCAATAAGTCTTGCCTTATAATGATCTATACTTCCGACTTATGTTTCACCTTATAAATTCATTTGCAAGTAATTAGATCTATATTTACATAATTTAATATAAGATCTCAAATTTTATTTTTACAAAGAGCATTCATTTTTTCATTCATGGCATTCTCCCACACCTTAACACGTTTGGCTTCATCGAAATAAGTAGGCTCAAGATCATCAATTGGTTCAGAAAAAGAACAGTGATATATATATTTACATTGTCTCCGTCTTTATAACGTGCTAGTTTGATAATTATTCTTTTTAATATTCTCAATTTTAGAATTTTCTAATCATGAATAGTATTACTCCCTCTATCACTTTGCTCTATCATTCGTGTGAAAAAATAACAAGAGTAGATAAAAACGAGGAAGAAGATGAGCCAAAATCCATAGGAGCATTTAGATGATAAAAAAAACTCAATTACAAGTTTTGAACATATATCACTTTCATTATTATGATTGATATTTTTAAAAAAATTACTTATGAAGGATAATAACAAGAAACTTCATTAAACACAATATCTTGATATACCACATACCTATGTGTTTGTGGATCCATACATTTTCAACATTTCTTCCTTTCATCATAGTCAATAAGGATGCATTTCTTGGCCTTAACATCAAGCTTGCTTCTCTTTGAGTTGGTATGTGAACATAGCATGAAAAATTAAATACTTAAAATATTTAACATTTGGTTTCTCATCAAACATAAGCTTATATGAAGACTTCGGATTGATTGAACTAAGAGAAATTTGATTAATAACATAAATTGCACATGCTATACCTTCTGCCTATAAGACTTTGGGTAAACTTTTTACATAAGACTAATACTTATAGATCTCCATGAAATATCGAATCTTTCATTCAACCATATCATTTTGTTGTGGTGTATTTGCACGTGTAAGTTCCTTTTTGATACCATACTCCTTACAAAAAGTTTTAACTTTTCTTTCAAGAGCACCGTCAACTATTAACATGAACTCTTGAAATTTTAAAAGGACTTTGTATTTTTTTCACAAAATAGACCCAAGTGAACTTTATAAAGTCACTAATAAAGAAAAGCATATAATGAAAACCTAAATAAGAAGGTGTTTGAGTAGGGTCATTAGATTATGAATAAGCTTCAAAGGAAATTTACATCTTCAAAGTGATCTATCAAAATGTTGCCTGTGTGTTTTGCCACATTGACAACCTTCACAAACTTCATTACTGTTAAAAGTAATAAGATTGAGAAATCCATTCACTAAACTTTTTTTGTATCATAATCTTTAATTTAAAAAAAAATTATATGACTAATAGATGCACTATTATTTATACTCATCTTATCAACATTGATATTGACAAAATATATAAATCTGACCCTTTTACCAATATGTATTATATCTACATTTAATTTTTTTATATTGTAAAGAAATTTGACTACATTAGAACTAAAAAAAACATAATTTCTATGCATTTATAATAGAGAAGAGATTTTTCTTCATACGTGGAATATGGTACACACTTTTTAATGTAATAGGATCATTATCTTTATTTAAAATTATAATGATATCTTCCTTTTTCACTTGGTGAAAAATATTATTTGTCATGATAATTGCATCATTACTTATTTTTAGGATCAAGAGCGCACTAAGAGGTGGGGGTGAATTAGTGCAGCGAAAAAATTTTGCTATTTCAAAAACCTTGTTTCGATTAAAGCCGATTCAACGAGAATGATTTCAACTCAATTCATTTCGGAAGGAATTTGAGCTTGAAGTCTTAAGTGAAAATACAAGAGAGGACTAAGGTGATTTGCAGCAATGTAAATCACACAAATGACAAAATGTATATTTCGTAAAGTCTTCGTAGAAAGCCGATCTCGAAAGATGTTTTACGCTAAAGTGAATATAGACGTATTTAAAGCACAGTAAAGAGGAGAGGCAGTTTGCTATAAAGGAGAGATGCTCAAAGTAAATGGAAACCAAGATTTTAGAGTGATTCGATCAACGTGACCTACATCCACTATCAGCTTCCAATTCCGACGAGGTCACTGGTGTCCATTAGAGGCCTTCCTTCAATAGGCGAAGGCCAACAACCCTTTTACAGTTTTTCTCCTTTTGTCGGGCTTAGGAGACAACCCTTACAAGTTTCACTCCTCTCTTGAATGATCTCAACAATTAGAAAGGAGGAGAACTCTAACTTTTACAACACTTTAAGGCCTCAAAGACTCAAGATAATGTCAAGATTTTGTTGCCCTTTCATGAAGGAAAGGGTTGGGTTTTTATAGACCCCAATGGCATTCAAAAATGGAGCCTAAAAGTATCCAATCCTGGATTTCCAGGGCCCTGGCAGTACCACCACCATTACTGGGTGGTACTACCACTTATCAACCGGCAGTGGGCAGTACTACCGCTCAGTCTGGACGATACTACCGCCTGACAACGCTCGAAGACCGAGCTCAGGTGGTACCACCGCCTTACAAGGGTGGTACCACCGCTGGCAGTAATAATTGTCGATGGTACTATTGCCTGACGGGGTCGTACCACTGCCTAGAACTCCTAGGAGACCGAGTCTCCTAGGCTGTTCCACCGTCGGCCAGGAATTCACGGTCTGAATGGGCTATTCCATTCGGCCTAATTTGGGTCTGTTAAGGGCCCAGTTGGCCCCTGATTAAGTTAGTGAGATCACTTCCCAATCCTAATTTAGTCTATGTTGGGAAATCTTGGGGGCGACATCACATGCGCAGTGGAAGAACAAGAAAACCAAATCCCCGATTCCCAAAGAGATGTTCGTCGTCGTGCGAAGATTGGTGCACAAAATCCGCAAAACTTAAAACTGCGTATAAAGTAGGTTGTGTTACCTAGGGAGATCGTATATCCCTGTTTCCTTGCAGATCCTTAGGAGAGGGTGAAGGAGGTCAAGCGTCCTCCTCTCTAGTGGTGATCCACATAGAATAGTTGCAACGACGCTCCTCAAGACTCCAGGCCTACTCTGAGGTGGAGAGGAAGAGGAGAATAGGAAAGGCAAGCAAAGGCTCTAGCCTATGAGGCTCTGAATCCCTCCTATTTATAGAGGTCCCCTGTCAAACCCTAATGGGTCCTCCCATAGTGGGTATTGGATCTACATCCAATAAGACAAGGGCTCCGTCGGATATCTCATATCTGAACCTCTATTCATCGCAATGCCTACCATATGTGTGTGACTCTCTAGGCCCAATATCGAGCTGGTCGTGAGTCATACCTGTCAGAACTCCTTCTAACTCAGTGAATTATTATCTTTGTAATAATTCACTTGACTCATCGACTACGGAAGTACTAGGCCACTACGTCGTAGTCCCCAGACGATACAGGGGAATCCAATCCATTGGACCTGTCTGTCCTCAGTTACCGTGTACATATAATCCCTCATCCATCTAATATCCCAGAGACTGTATATCGAGCATGGTGTTATCAGACCCATACAGTTTCTACTCGAGTCTCGCTCTAATCGGATTCTCCCGGAGAACTCTTTCTCTCTCAACCCGAATGACCCTGGCCAGGGATTTGTCTGAGCAAGAACACATGGGATATTCCTCTCATGATGCTGAGAGTGGATGATCCTCTATCGACACTCAATAGCCCTCATAAGGTCGACTACCACTCCCAATGGCCAACTGTACTAGATCTGGAACAGCCAAACCTATAAGTCTGGTATCAAAGAGTGGAGCACTCATACAGGACATCCTTGGTGTCTCAAGTCTAAGGACCAGATACACCACTAGGACTACGGAATCATTGTCTGACAATTAGGCATCATCAACCATCCAGCATTCCGTAAGCGGATCAATCAGTGAACTCATTCTCCAATGAACACCTGTACTGTATCCCTAGTGTCTCTACACGAGCAGCTATGAGACCAGCTGCATCCATCATATGGACAGGTATATAGCACACCAGTCTATCCGGTTATCACGATGTCCCTCTCGAGTAACCTATGATCGGGATTATTTAGGATATGTGTTTAAAGGTGAATCGATCTCATTATCGTGATCTCATCACGATCCGATTCCCATTGCACAAATCCAAGGACATCACAATATATGTATGCATTTATGCAATAGTTATAAAGTGATATACGCCAAAATATAATAAGCAAAAAGATTCTGTATCAAGTCACACGTGCCATCACTCATGTGATTGGCTTGCTGGGCACCTATGACTAGCAGTCTATACTCTAACTATGATAATTACGATATCATTACTACAATTCATGTTCCGGTGCATCAATCGCTTCTTCTAATGAGCTTTCGGTGAACTTCTGACGAACATCCGATGAACTCTAGGCGATGCTCCAACGGACTCCTGGCAAGCTCCTAGACTTCACAATGATCTTTTTAGCGAGTTCCGACGAGCTTCTATGGCAAGCCCTTGGACTTCTCGGCCAGTTCCCATAGAACTTCCGACGAACGTCCGTACTTCCGACGAACTATCGAACTCTCATCATGATCTTGATCTTGACTCCGGCATAACATCTGTAGCATGTCTTACTGCCATCGTAGTTAATCCTGTACACTTTTCTCAACATATAGATTAGATAAACAAATGATAATTAACTTCATCATCAAAATTTGAGATTCAACAATCTCCCCCTTTTTGATGATGACAATCAATTGATGATGGAGTTAACCTTAACTCCCCCTTTCTATATGCTATACTTGAGAAAAGTCATTCTTGAATTCAAAACCTTTGAATTCAAGAGTCATATTGATACGTTAAGTTCATTTAAACTTATCAATACACCCATCATGATTCTTATCATGATGTAACTTTTGAAAATGTTGTCAAGGCATAACATCCATTTTCAAGTCTTATATTTCAAATATCAAGGATAACAATCATAGCAATTCATTCTATGACAATATATCAATTTGTAATATTTCAAATTAAGCTCTAGATATCTTATCATAATGCAAACATTTCAAGTGTAAAATTGCATACATTTATCATCAATTTACCACATATTTCTCCCTCTTTGTCATCAACAAAAAGGAGAACGATTCAACAATATATGTAATTATGGTAAAAAATTATGTCATTTTTCAACTTGTAAAGAAATTCATACTAATTATTTTTCATGCATTCATGACATGATATCATTCATTAACTTCTTTCCTTTTACTTATCGTCAAAACTTTGCATGAAGAAGAAAAGAAGGTAAAAACCATTAAGAACCAACTTTAAATGAAGTTAAGATCGATAAGAGAGTTTCATTATGCTTCATTTTTCACAAGGATCAAGATATACATGTAAAATTAAATCATTGCAAGTGTTTATCCCAAAAAATCTTCCTTCATTAAGAAGGAATTCATATAAGAGAATCATTACATCAAATTCATTTCTCAATAAAATTTCATAAAAGATAAGTCCATGAGAGATGCATTTGTCAATTAACTCCATGTATCAAAAATCATTTAGTGATGGAGCATGGATATGAAATAAATTTGATATGACATAGGCTCATGAAAGCTCCATTCAAGAACTACATTAAGTCTAGAAGAGAAATACAATAAAATCATGCATTCGGACATGTTTTGTCATAGCTTTTTAATCATAATTATGAAGGTAAAATCATCAGTGCTTTGTAGTGCTCAAAGATTAAGAATCCGATGTATTATTAAAACTTCTCAAATCACAATCATGAAAGTATAACATGCTCATCATTATGGAAACTTTTAGCATCAAAGCATAAAATTTCCAACATAAAAGTAAACATGTTATTGAAGCACACAATATTATCATCATGTAAAATTTATATCATAAAATTTTTAGCACTGAATTTAAGTGATCAAAGAATCAAGAAAGTCCGAAGATAAAATTTAATAAATTCATGCATTCGGACAGATTAGTATTCCTAATTCTCTTCTAATAAAATCAAATTGTTCTTCACTTAAAGATTTTATAAAAATATCGGCCAATTGATATTTTGTATCAATAAACTCTAGGATTACATCATGATTAGTGGCATGATCTCGTATAAAGTGATGCCTAATGTCAATATGTTTTGTTCTAGAGTGTTGTTAAATATATTACACTTATGTTATTATATTTTATGGGGATATTTTTAAGATGAATATTATAATCCTCTAAAGTGTTTTTCATCTATACAACTTGTGTACAACATGCACTAGCTACAATATACTCAGCTTCGGTTGTTGATAGTGCAATCGAGTTTTGTTTCTTGGATGACCAGGAAATAAGAGCATGTCCCAAAAATTGACATGTTCCTTATGTGTTTTTTCTATCTAGTCTACATCTAGTAAAATCCGCATCAGCATATGCAATTAGTTCACAGTTCTCAGATTTTGGATATCATAATCCTAGATTAGTGGTACCTTTAAGATATCTAAGTATTCTTTTAGCTGTTTTGAGATGAGATATCTTAGGATTAGATTGAAACCTAGCACAAAGACCTACACTAAACATGATATCCGGTCTAGTTGCGGTGAGGTATAGTAGACTTCTTATCATACCCCTATAAGTTTTTTTATCAAAGCTTTCTCCACTTTCATCAATTTCTAACTTAGTGGAGGTACTCATGGGAGTGTTAATAGCTTTTGAGTTATCCATATTGAACCTTTTTAGCAAATCTAAAGTATATTTTGTTTGACTAAGAAATGTACCATTACTTAGTTGTTTGATTTGTAAGCCCAAAAAGAAAGTTAATTCCCCCATCAAACTCATTTTAAATTCAAGACTCATACTTTTAGCAAATGATTCACAAAGATATTCATTCGTTGAACTGAAAATAAGATCATCAACATAAATTTGAATAATAAGAAAATTATTTTCAAAATTTTTGATAAACAATGTAGTATCGACCTTGCCTTTAGAGAAATTATTTTCAATAAGAAATGAACTAAGTCTCTCATACCAAGCCCTTGGGGCTTATTTCAAACCATAGAGAGTTTTAGTTAGTTTAAACAGGAAACTATCATTCTCAAATCCGAGAGGTTGTTCAACATAAACTTCTTCGAAAATAAAGCCATTAAGAGAAGCACTTTTAACATCCATTTGAAACAACTTAAAATTATTACTACTAGTATAGGCAAGGAGCATCCTTATGGCTTCTAATCGAGCCACAAGAGCGAAGGTTTCTTCGTGATCGATACTTTCTTCTTAGTTGAAACCTTTGGCCACTAATCTAGCCTTGTTTCTAACCACGATACCAGATACATCTTATTTGTTTCTAAAGACTCATTTAGTACTAATAACTAAATGGTCATTTGGCCTAGGAACAAGCTTCCACACCTCATTTCTCTCAAATTGATTTAACTCAACTTACATTACGATAATCCATGAATCATCTTTCATGGCTTTGTCAATACATTTAGGTTCAATTTGGGAGAGAAAAGCGGTGTTGGCACAAAAATTTTTAAGAGAAGAACGTGTTTGAACCCCTTTAGATGTGTCTCCTATGATTAGCTCCTTAGGATGAGCAGATCTACATACTTCCAATCCTTGGGTAAGGATGTTTCGGAAGTGGATGCATCCAAGTTGCTAGTTGGAGAAGGGATTTCATTTAAATTCAAAGTATCAAAGTTAACATCATCATCAAAATTAGTTTTCTTAATTTCAGAAATCTCATTAAAAACAACATGAATGGATTCTTCTATAATCAAGGTTCTTTTATTAAAGATACGAAATGCTTTGGAAATCAAAGAATAGCCAAGAAAAATTCTTTCATCGGACTTATTATCAAATTTTCCTAAGGCATCTTTTTCATTCAAGATAAAACACTTACACCCAAAAACTTTAAAATATGAATCATTGGGTTTTTTGTTGTTCTACAACTCATAAGGAGTTTTGGTGAGTAAGGGTCTTACTAGAGCTCTATTCATGACATAGCATGTCGTGTTTACGGCTTCGGCCCAAAAATATTTGGGTAGGCTATGTTCATTCAACATGGTTCTAGCCATTTCTTGTAAATTTCTATTCTTTCTTTCTACTACTCCATTTTATTGAGGATTTCTTGGAGTAGAGAAGTTATGGTTGTATCCATTAGATTCATAAAATTCTTAAAAATTACAGTTTTGAAATTCACCATCGTGATCACTTCAAATTGACGAAATCATAAAACCCTTTTCATTTTGAATACGTTTGCAAAACTTAGAGAAATACCTAAAGCATTCACTTTTGTATGCTAAAAAATAAGTCCATGTGTATCTACTATAATCATCTACAATGACAAAAGCGTATTTGCTACCTCCTAGGCTTGATGTAGAAATTGGTCCGAACAAGTCCATATGGATTAATTGCAAAGGTCTAGATATGCTTAATTGATTCTTAGGTTTGAAGCTACTTTTTATTTGTTTTCCTAATTGACAAGCATCATACATATTATCTTTGATGAACTTGATATAAGGAATTCCTCTTACAGGTTCTTTAGATGAAATTTGGGTGATTAGTTTCATACTAGCATGACCTAATCTCCTATGCCAAAACCAAGCATCCTCATTCAAAATCGAAAAACACATTTCATTGCAAAGATAATTAATGTCAATGGTGTATACGTTATTTTATTTTAATGCAATCATAAATGTGTTTTTGTGTTGTTTTTTCAATAATGCAAGCATTAGATTCAAATTTAATAATATATCCTTTATTACATAATTGACTAATGCTTAAGAGGTTATGTTTTAAACCATCTACTAACAAAACATCTTCAATAAAGAAGTTGGATTTGTTACCTATGGTTCCTTTGCCAATGACTTTACCCTTGTTGTTGTCTCCAAATATGACATATCCTTCGTCTATGCTAGTGAGCTTAGAGAATTGAGATGGATCTCCGGTCATATGCCTTGAGCATCCACTATCAAGGTACCATCTCTTGCTCCTAGCATGTGATGGTATACGTTTCTACAAAAGAGGATAATTTTTAGGTACCCATTTGACCTTGGGTGTCTCAAAAATCGATCTAAATTACTTATCATGTTGCATGGAATTCTTTACAGTTCTTTTAGGAACCCAAATCAATTTGTTTGGACTACACTTTTTAAACGGACAATGATAAGCTTTATGTCTATGTTTGCAACAAAAGTTGCATTTGTTTTGGGGTGAAATATGTAAGATAGGGCCTTTAACGAAGGTGGTTGGATTTTGTCGAGAGCTATTCACAAATCCGTTTCCATTTCTTTTATGAACGTGACCCTTATTTGTAAGGATCATGTTCAATGACTTGCTTCTAATCTCAAATTTCTTCAAGGTATCCTTGAGTAGCAAGTTATCCTTTTGGAGTATTTCTAAGTCATAACATTTCGTATATGGAGCTAAATTATCATTATGCTCAATTTTTAATTTATCGAAATTACTAACAAGAGAATCATGCTCCTTTTTTAACAATTTATATTTTTTACTAATTATTTTACATTCATCAAATAAATTATAAAAAATATTTTATAATTCATTAAATGATAAATTTGCATCAATTGAACTTGATACCTCCTCTCCAAGGGTCATTAGTTCATAGTGAGCATCTCATGTTGCTTTGATTGCCTTATTCTTCGGTATCCTCTTTTGGGCTTGGGGACATTCACTCTTGTAGTGTCCTGACTTTTTGCATTTATAGCAAATTATTTTATCTTTCTTGGGTTCAAATTTATTTTTAGTATTATTTTTAAATTTGTTTTTGTAATATATTTTTAAAATTTCCTTGTTAAAAGTGCTAAGTCATCATCAAAGTCATCATCACTTGAGTTTTCTCTTAAGTGGTCTTCTTATGTTTTTAGTGTCATATCCTTCCTGTTCTTTGGAAGGGTGTCCTCAAGCTCTTCATGAGCTTTGCATGTCATTTCATAGGTCATTAATGACCCAATTAATTCTTCAAGAGGAAAATTATTTAAATCTTTGGCCTCTTGAATGGCCATGACTTTAGGGACCCAACTCTTTGGAAGGGATCTTAAAACTTTATTAACGAGCTCAAAATCCGAAAAACTTTTACCAAGTCCTTTTAGACCATTGACGACATTCGTAAAACGAGTGTACATGTCTCTAATGGTCTTACTCGGTTTCATTCGAAATAATTCATAAGAATGTACTAAAGGTTGATTTTTGACTCTTTCACTCTACTCGTACCTTCGTGAGTCACTTCGAGTGTGTGCCAAATATCAAAAGTTGTTTCACAAATTGAAACACGATTGAACTCATTTTTATCTAATGCACAAAATAAGGCATTCATAGCCTTCGCGTTTAAAGCGAAAGTCTTCTTCTCCAATTCATTCCAATCGATCATTGGAAGAGAAGACTTTTGAAATCCATTTTCTACAATATTCCAAAGCTCAAAATCCATAGAAATTAGGAAGATCCTCATTCGAGTCTTCCAGTAGGTATAATCCGTCTCATTGAACATGGGTGGACATGTAATTGAGTGACCCTCTTGATTTCTGACAAATGCCATCTCTCTTGGGTTTTAAGCCAACTAAGAGTGAACCTCTCTTTGATACCAATTGTTTTCGTAGAAAGCCGATCTCACACAAAGGACTAAGTCTTCGTAGAAAGCCGATCTCGGAAGATGTTTTACGTCAAAGAGAATGTAGACATATTTAAAGCTCAGTAAGGAGGAGAGGCAGTTTGCTATAAAGGAAAGATGCTTAAAGTAAATACAAATCGAGATTTTAGAGTGGTTTGGTCAACCTGACCTACATCCACTATCGGCTTCCTCTTCCAACGAGGTCACTGGTGTCCACTAGAGGCCTTCCTTTAATACGCAAAGGCCAACCACCCTTTTACAGCTTTTCTTCTTTTGTCGGGCTTAGGAGACAACCCTTACAAGTTTCACTCCTTTATTGAATGATCTCAACACTTAGAAAGAAGAAAGAGAAATCTAGTTTTTACAATACTTTAAGGCCTCAAAGACTCAAGATAATGTCCAATTTTTGTTGCCCTTTCATGTAGGAAAGGGTGGGGTTTTTATAGACCCCAATAGCATTTAAAAATGGAGCCTAAAAGTGTCCAATCTCATATTTCTGGGGTCCTAGTGGTACCACCGCCATTACTGGGCGGTACTATCGCTTGTCATTGGGCACTGGGCGATACTACCGCTCAGTCTAGGCGGTACTACCGCTTGATAGCGCTCGAAGACTGAGCTCAGGCGGTACCACCACCTAACACGGGCGGTACCACCGTTGGCAATAATAACTGCTCATGGTACTACTGCCTGACAAGGGCAATACCACCGCCCAGAACTCCTGGGAGACCAAGTCTCCTGGGCGATGCCACCGCCGGCCAGGAATTTAGGGTCCGAATGGGCTATTCCCTTCGGCCCAATTTGGATCTGTTAAGGGCCCAATTGGCCCTTGATTAAGTTAGTGGGATCACCTCCCAATTGTAACTTAGTCTATACTCTAACTACGGCAATTAAGATATCATTACTGTAATTCATGTTTCGATGCGTCAATTGCTTCTTCCGGCGAACTTTCGGCGAACTTCCGATGAACTCTCGGCGATGCTCCGACAGACTCCTAGCAAGTTCCTAGACTTCGCGACGATCTTCTTAGCGAGTTCCGACGAGCTTCTATGGCAAGCCCCTGGACTTCTCGGTTGGTTCTCGCAGAACTTCCGACGAACTCTCGAACTCCCATCATGATCTTGATCTTGACTCCGACATAACACCTGCTACATGTCTTACTACCATCGTAGTTAATCCTGTATAATTTTATTAATATATAGATTAGATAAACAAATGATAATTGACTTCATCATCAAAATTCGAGATTCAATACTTTTCACATCGATGAAGATTGGTGAATTTGGTATCATCACTAATGAGATGATGACCACATCTGAATCAATAATTCGGTCATGTTCGAAATCGATAGATGTCATGACATTAGTAGTTTTAGCCATAAAACAATTGTCTCAATCTTCATTAGTAACATTAGAATAATATTCTTTATTTATAATATTTCCTCCTTTAATCTTCACATGATATTTTTTCTTCGTATGGCCTAACTTGTCACACCTATAATACTTAATCTTCTTTAGATTTGTACTATTATTTGAAGAAGTCTCTTACTTACTGTTAGCATCATCATTCTTCTCTTTATTAGTATTATTATTCTTTTTCTTATTTATAAAAAGGCATCTCCATCTCTCCTTGAAATAGAAACTCCCATTAGATGAGCTAGGGATTCTTGAAAAGCAAGAAGATTTTCCAACTCTACTAAAAATGGTTGTTAAATCTATCCTTGAATAAATATAACATAAGGAATATATTCTTTTTAAAGACTATGAATAATATACATTTCATTTGTGCATAAAAATATGTTCATTTGGATCTAAGAGAGATATATCTGAATATAAATTTTTAATCTTTAAAAAATACTGAGAAATTGAGATATCACCTTAGTATTTATCAAATCATTCTCTAAATATTGACGCTGAGCCATATTCTCTTTGTTGAGTAATACATCAAGAGTAATCTAAATCTCTAAATTTGATTTACAGAGATCATAAAAAATACATCTCAATAATATAAATTTAGCTTTTGCATTTAAAGTCTTACATATTTTCATAACATCTCCATCTATAGCATTTGGCACTATTGTTGCATTGCCACCTGACTACTCCCATAGATCTTTTTCTATGAGATAAAACTCTAAATATATCTTTCAGATCTCGTAGTTAGAATGATTGAGATGAAAAGATGTTGAACTCCGACCCCATACCAAAGTATTGAGCTTATCAAAATATTTAAAAGATGTTGAACTCCGACCCCATACCAAAGTATAGGGTTGGAGTTCAACATCTTTTAAATATTTTGATAAGCTCAATAAAACTTTTCTTGTTTCGAACTTGGTTTCTTCTTTTCACCTTATCTTTGAATCAATATGGTTTTTCATTTTACTTTAAAAAATACACAGACCACTGATTATTAATTACAGTGGGTGTGCAATAATCATGTGGAGGTTCCAACAAGAGTGATGCCGTGGTAAGGAGGGAATTATGCAGGAATTTCTACAAGATTGTTCCTGGGACAATAAATAGTCTTAAACTGGTATTTTGTTCAGTTGCAGATTCAATGATGTGTTCTCCTGCCGAGCTGGGTGATTCAGAAACCATTTAATGATCTACAGCAGTTCATCCTGTCATGAATAGTTGTGTTCCATAATTGGATTCCTCAAAATTGAGATGTCAAAAACGTAATCATCTCCGATTGTTTGAAGTCATAATTGGATGTTGCAGGACGTGGGTGCCTACAAATTAATGCTCAATAGTGATGGAGAAATAGTTTAGTTTTCTCAAGCAAGCACAAGCAATGCCGCAAAAAGGACTCCAAGTGGAAGCATATACGATTGAATCTTTACGTAAATAAAAAGTGTGCTATTCTTTTACAAGCGTGACAGGTTAGAAATCTATTGATACCAAATATATATTTTTAAATTATTATAATAAAAATATAATTAAATTAATACGGAATCGAAATAACGTACCTCCAGTTATTATTGTTAAGAATTTCAATAATAATTTCTTTTTAAACTTTGACACTTATCAGCTCAGAACTCTCTCTTTAGATGTCAAAAAAAATAATCATCTCCGATTTTTTGAGGTCATAATTGGATGTTGCAGGGACGTGAGTAGGCACAAATTAATGCTCAATAATGATGGAGAAATAATTAGTTTTCTCAAGCAAGCACAAGCAATGCTAAAAAAGGACTCCAAGTGGAAGCATATATAATTGAATCTTTACGTAAATAAAAAGTGTGATATTCTTTTACGAGCTTTAAATTATTATAATAGGAATACAAATAAACTAATACGGAATCGAAATAGCGTACCTTCGGTTATTATTGTTAAGAATATCAATAACGATTTCTTTTTGAACTTTGGTATTTATCGGCTCAGAACTCTCTCTTTAGATGGTATAGGAAATTCTTTTGACTTCAAAAGATGTTGAGCCCGGAGACCAAAATCCTCTAGATGTTTTCCCATCAAGAATATTTATTATCACCAACTCATAACGTTCAAGAATTAATTCAAATTTGTAACGTTTGAATCATAATGAAGAATTTTAATGATATTAACTATTTAATAATAATATTTCATTTAGAATGAAAAATTAAAATATTTAAACCAAAATTTATTATAATGAATGATGAATTTAATAAGAACGATTATATTATTATTAAATAAAATATTTAATAATAACAGTTACATGGCATGCTAAAGATTGTGCTATAAGGAACACTTATGTTAATTTGATGAACACATAATATAACTAACAGATGTCTAGTTCACATTATTATTTTTATATAAAAGAAAAATAATCAAATAAAGACTCGTCGAATTTGATGCAAGAAACAAACAATAACTTTATTTCTTCTTTGTGACGATTTATAAACTTTTTTCTCGAGTCCATCCTACTTAATCATGAAACAAAGATCTATAATAACTATGTATTAGGATCAAGAGCACTAAGAGGGGGGGGGTGAATTAGTGCAGCGGAAATCTTTCAACGATAAAACACGTTCGAACGATAAAAATAATTTCGTTGTGAAAGCCGATTCTAAGATTACTTTAACTTAAGATCAAGCGAGATGACGTTAAAATCAATCTTATGAAGGCAGTTTGCAATTATGATGAAAATCAGAATATAAGCGCAAACTGAAATACGACGTTCGTACGAAGAAGCTGATTTACGTTTAAATGCTGATTCGTAAATCACTTGATTAGGCTAGATGCAGTTTAAGCAAGGACATAAAGGTAATTTGCAGTTATGATTGAAATCAAGACGTAAACGCAAACTGAAATATGATGATCGTACGAAAAAATAGTTTTACGTCTAAACGCTGATTTGGAAAGTGCAACGCTTGAAACCGGATCGTATATGCGCAGAAAGCAGTAAGCTATAGAGGAGGTGTGCAGTAAAGATAATATGCTCAAAGTAAATGCAAACCGAGATTTAGAGTGGTTCGGTCAATCTTGACCCACTCCACTTTTGGCTTCCTCCACCGACGTCAACTAGAGGCCTTCCTTCAATAGGCGAAGGCCAACCACCATTTTACAGTTTCACTCCTTTTGACGGGCTTAGGAGACAACCCTTACAGAATTTTCTCTCCTCTCTTTACAACTCAGAACTTGGAAGAACATAGGGAGAACTTTTGGCCTTTACAATAATTTTGAGCTCTAAGAATCATAGAAAAAGATCAAGATTTCGGTGTAAGTTCATGTTCTTTCAGTGCTGAATGGGTGGGGTATTTATAGGCCCATGCTCTTTCAGTGCTGAATGGGTAGGGCGGTTGCACCGCCTAGCAGAGCTCGAAGACTGAGCCTCTGGGCGGTGCTACCTCTTGTTAGGGGCGGTTGCACCTCTTGCCAGAGCTCGAAGACCGAGCTCAGGTGGTTGCACCTCCTGACTAAGGCGGTTGCACAGCCTGGCAGAGCTCGAAGACCGAGCTCAGGCGGTGCCACCTCCTGTCAGGGGAGGTTGCACCGCCCAGTCTCGCTCGGAGACTGAGCCCAGGCGGTGCCACCTCCTGGCTGGGGCAGTTGCACCGCCTAGTCTCGCTGGGAGACTTAGCCTAGGCGGTGCTACCTCCTGGCTGGGGCGGTTGCACCTCCCAGCAGAAATCAGGGTCCGAATGGGTTGATCAATTCGGCCCAATTTGGGTTTTTCAGGGGCCCAATTGCCCCAAGATTAAGTTAATGGGATCACCTCCCATTTCCAACTTAATCATTGTGCTAACTACGATTTTTCCTAAGACATTTACTGCAACTTGCTCCGGTGCGTCAATCGCTTCTTCCGGCGAGTTTCCGGTGAACTTTCATCGATCATCCGATGAACCCTCGGTGATGCTCCTACGGACTTCCGGCAAACTCCTGGACTTGTGACGATCCACTTGGCGAGTTCCGACGAGCTTCTTTTGGCAAGCTTATGGACTTCTCGGATTTGTTCTCGCAGAACCTCCAACGACTGTCCGAACTTCCGTCGAACTCTCGAACTCCCAACGTGATCATTGTCTTGACTCCGGCGCAACTCCTGCTGCATGTCTAACTTTCATCGTCGTTAATCCTGCACACTTAAAACAAAACTTCGATCGAGACAATTAATCCTAAGCAATTAACCAAGTTGTCCGGCATGTCATTGGTCCCTCGACGCTTCGTCCGATTCTTCGGCGCATCATCCTCTCCTGCAGCCTATTGCCCAATCGGCCAGTTGACTCCGCAACTCCGATATCCTTGGCACAATACCCGCTCTTCTTGGCCCGATGCCCGAGTCCACGGCCCGAAGCCTTCTGTCGATACGTCGACCGATCCACCGGCCCGACGTCCAATCTTCTAACATGTTCCTCCGGCACAACATGATTTTCCAGCTTTAATTGTCTCATCCTGATCGAAGCATCCTACGTCACTCAAAACGCAGATTAAATCATAAATATATATCAAGTAGTTTCATCATCAAAATACGAGATTCAACACCATGCATTACGATATCTTTCATATAACAAAACGTCCTTTGATGTAGCGAAGGATTCTTATGGCGTTTTTCATGTGTCACATACACAACAGTATGTTAAAAGGAAAAAACATGTATATTTTTCATGCATGAACACTTCTATAGCACTCATTTTGTGTTAATTTGAAGTGCCCCTATATAGTACTTCGATTTTGAATTAACGTTACAAATGGAAAGCCAAAAACAGCGTAACACTATTCAAAATAAAAATAACTGAAGTATATATATATATATATATATATATATATATATATATATATATATATATATATATATATATATATATATATATATATTCATATAAAGTCATTAAAAAATAATATATCAATATATTAAAAGGGTTTGACTCACGAAAACCATTAAATCGAGCATTATTTGGCTCAAAAAATCAAGGTTGATACAATTTCAACATTTAATGTGTTCAAGCCACTCCAAGTTACCCTTTAAAATGTATAAAAACTTACAGAAGTGGCTAATATTTTCTTCACAGTCAGATTTTCAAGTAACTTTGATTGATTTAACCTTAGAGTGCCCTAATTAAATTGACTTTGATGAGGGTTATGTTGGGGTTCTTTTTAACATATCAAATATGGATCAAACAATTGTTTTATAGAATCAAAACCGAATAGATCCAAAATAATGGATTAAGAATGTTTCCATAAAACTTATTTAATCCACTATAATATGCATGAAATCCTACAATAATTGATAAACATATTAACACGAAAGCGTACCTGATGAATCCATTAGAGTATTTTCTGAATTGATCGGTGATTTGGTCTTCCAATTGCAGAGTACCTTTTGAACTTTAGATTTCTCCTTGACGGGTGAAGAGAAACTTCATTCGATACTGCAACCGGGGACCATAACCTTATTTATAGTCATAACTGATGAATCTACAATTATGATTGTATTCATAATTGATGAATCTGCAATTATGCCTCAAGAGTTTCATATTCCTAACTTATCTCGTCATTAAGTTAGGAACATGATGGTATCCACACAATTAATTTTCATAACAATTATGTCCCTTAGCCAAATAACTTTACTTTAATTGGATCACTTTAATTTTGGCTAATCAAAATAATGGCTTAACACATTTAATTATACATGTGTGACTCTTAAAATTCTAACAATCTCCTACTGAGTCACATATGTATCCTTATAAATGTGATATTCTTTATGAGCTTAAAACTATTGCCATTATTAAACAGGACATACAAAACAATCTCGTCCATTGACCATATTAATATAGGACCAAAGCGATTTTCGCTATATCAATCATAGCTAAACCCATCAATGATCACTAATATTAACATAACCAAATGACATAGATTAATTATGAAATGTGTAGCATGAAAATTACATGAATGTGATCTGTACATGTCAATTTTCAACTGGTCCAACTTTATCTTTATGAGATCATTAATAACTTTAATAGCCATAATGTACAAAGTATAATAAACTGAAGCTTTATTTCTGATCAGAAAATGTCTGTACAAATACAGAATCTGGCATAGAACATACAACAAACATATGACAGGCTCCCACTAAACTGAAGTTTCCTCAAATTCTGATATACCCATATGAGCAGTATGCTCATAAAAAAAAAATTTTGAGTGGTACATCTTTTGTGAGAGGATCTGCCAACATAAAGTTTGTTCCTAAGTGTTCTATAGAAATTTATTTACTTTGTACCTTTTCTTTCACAACTAGGAACTTGATGTCAATGTGCTTTGACTTAGTCGAGCTCCTATTGTTTTTAGAGTATAAAACAGTTGATTTATTGTCACAGTATATCTTTAGTGATCTTTCAATCCCTTATACTATTTGCAGCTCTGTGACAAAATTTCTCAGCCAAATTCCATGATTGGATGCCTCAAAACATGCTACAAATTCCGCTGCCATAGTGGAAGAAGCAATAAGAGATTGCTTGGCACTACGCCAAGAAATCGCCCCACCAGCCAACATATAAATGTAGCCCGAAGTGGATTTCCTAATGTCTTGGCATCCAGCAAAATCAGAGTCAGAATACCCAATGATCTCCAAATGGTCTGATCTCCTATATGTGAGCATATGATCTTTTGTCCTCTTTAAATATCTCATGACTCTTTTAGCTGCCTTCCAGTGATCCATTCCAGGATTGCTTAAGTATCTGCTTAACACTCCAACAATGTACGCTATATCCGGATGCGTACAAATCTGTGCATATATTAGACTTCCTACAGTTGATGCATAGGGAATCTTATGCATTTCTTAAGTTTCCAATTTTCTTTTAGGATACTGATTGAGATTTTTCATGTATTAGATACATGTATCCATATCTAGAGTAATCGTCTATGAATGATATGAAGTATTGTTGACCATTCCATGAAGGTATAGGAAATGGTCCACAAATATCTGTATGTATCAATTCTAAGACGTCTGTAGCTCTATATACACCTGATCTCCTAGGTTTGGTTTATTTACCTTTAATGCATTCAACACAAACATCTAGACCTGATAAGTCAATGGGATCAAGAATCCCATCTGACACAAGTCTTTCAACTCTATTTCTAGAGATATGACCCAAATGTTTATACCATAATATACCAGAATTTTTAATTTTTACATTTAGTACCTCGCAATTCCGCATTCAAGGTTTCATGATAGGATGCTATAGTATCAAGTAAATATAGATTGTCATAAGTCATAAGTGAACCAGTTCCAATCATATTTGAATTTAAAGACAAAGTAAACTGATTGTTTCCAAATGAACAAGAATAACCATATTTGTCCAAATAAGAAACAGAAATTAAGTTCCGTCTAACCAACGGTATAACAAAAGTGTCTTTCAAATTCAAATAATATCCAGTACACAATAACAATCTAAATGTGCCTATAGCTTCCACATCTACCGATTTTTCGTCCCCCACATAAATGCTTCTCTCAGCATTATTAGGCCTTCGATAGCTTAGACAACCTTGCATTGATACACTGATGTTAGTTGTTGCACCGGAGTCTAACCACCAAGTGTTTCTAGGTACTGAAGTTAAATTGATTTCTGAACAAACCAAAGTAAGGAATGTTCTCTTTTTAGCATGCCAAGCATGATATTTAGCACAGGGCTTCTTTAAATGCCCAGATTTCTTGCAGAAGAAACAAGTATCATCCTTATTTTGTTTCTTCTGTACTGGGTCCTTATCAGCCTCATTCTTTCCATATTTGTATTTTCTTTTCTTGCCCTTAAAGTTGGTTTCGTTTAAAACCAGTACTGAATTGAGGTTAGCAGATATTTTTATAAGAGAACCTAAATAAGAGAACAATAGATAACCAGAAATTATGCTCATATTTATTACCATAAACTTAAATAAATTCAAATAATGATATAACCCATCTCAAGATACCAAGTGCAACATTAATATCTTGTCTTTGGACTTCAATATTAATTGCTAGTGGTAGTCTTGTTGTAATGATCAAATACTGATAATAAGACATGTCAAATGAAAAACCCATCTTTGGATTGATTTATCATTTACATGTATAACTTTATAATTATCATGTATTTACCATTACAGGTGTGTATAAAATCCTGCCAGTCATTAACCTTCCTTTGGGCCGGATAATTACCGCATGGATGTAAATACACACTACATTTAATATTTTCATGAGAAATGTTATATATGAGAGGTCACTTTGGCGACTTCATATATTAAATTACTCAATCTAATATTAAACAATCACTAATTGAATTTAGACCATATTAGTCAAATTGGCTTTATCTTAATTTGTTGACTAAAATAGTTAAAGCATGTAAATCATTCAATTTATGTCAACAAACAACTTTATAGAACCAATACTATGTTTAATCCAACATAATATTGCAACAATATTATTAAACCAACATAATATTGCAATAATATCTAATTAATTAAATTCATATTAATTAGATAAAATCCAAAAACAATATTATTAAACCAACATAATATTGCAATAATATCTAATTAATTAAATTCATGAGAAAAAAAAAAACTTAAATGTTCATCAATCATTGTAGGATGGCTCTGATACCACTTGTTGGGGTTCTTTTTAACATATCAAATATGGATCAAACAATTGTTTTATAGAATCAAAACCGAATAGATCCAAAATAATGGATTAAGAATGTTTCCATAAAACTTATTTAATCCACTATAATATGCATGAAATCCTACAATAATTGATAAACATATTAACACGAAAGCGTACCTGATGAATCCATTAGAGTATTTTCTGAATTGATCGGTGATTTGGTCTTCCAATTGCAGAGTACCTTTTGAACTTTAGATTTCTCCTTGACGGGTGAAGAGAAACTTCATTCGATACTGCAACCGGGGACCATAACCTTATTTATAGTCATAACTGATGAATCTACAATTATGATTGTATTCATAATTGATGAATCTGCAATTATGCCTCAAGAGTTTCATATTCCTAACTTATCTCGTCATTAAGTTAGGAACATGATGGTATCCACACAATTAATTTTCATAACAATTATGTCCCTTAGCCAAATAACTTTACTTTAATTGGATCACTTTAATTTTGGCTAATCAAAATAATGGCTTAACACATTTAATTATACATGTGTGACTTTTAAAATTCTAACAGGTTATACTAGTTTTGAATGGGAAATCAAAAGTAGTTCCAAGTTCGTGTAACTAAAGTCCAAAAAATATTTCATTCATTTGAAGTCATTGAAAAATATTGGTGTAAGAAAGGTTCTTCGGGCCAAGAAACCATAAAATGGAGCCTTAACCTGACCAAATATTTGTTGAAATCAATTTTGGTCATTAATGTGTTGAAGCCAGAATTAATTATCATTTTAGATGTGTTAAAAATGCAAAAAAAAAAGAAGCCAATATTCTTTAATAATTGATTTATAAGGTTTTCATTTAAATTTTGAAAAGGGTCAAACTATTTTTTAAATTTAAAATTAAGAATAGTATAATCTTATTCAAAATTAGTGTAATTGTAATCAAAAAAATTTTCTTACATCCAAGCGTCGATTGAAAACATTAATTCATCACAGTGAAAAAATAGATTAAAAAAAATTGAATTTTGGCATAATTTCAGCCTTTCATAGCCAAAAATCAATGTAAAATGTCATTTTACAGGTGTAAAAATAGTAAAAGTGGCCAATATTTCCTTCTTAATTGATTCCCGAGGGTTTTAATTGATTTAGGGTGATTCCTTTATTTAAAGTGGAGTCACACAAGTATCCATTTTGAATTGGAAGCCAAACACAGTATAACCTCATTTTTCTTTCCAAACAAGTGTAGATGAAGTTGTAAATTTTTTTTTATTTATCGCATGTCATTGGAAAAAATTATATCGGTGTATTGAATGGGTCTTTAATTAAAACAACCACAAATGGAGCCTCGATTTGCCAAAAATAAAAAATAATTTTCACACAAATTTCAGCTTTGAAATGGAGTAAAATCCTCATTTTAAGGTTATAAAAATTGAAAAATTTTCTAATATTTCTTTTATATTTTTTTTTTCTCGATAGTTTAAGTTGAAAGTGATGGGATATAAAGAGAAATAAACTTTTTTATATGAATAAATACTAGCGGGTCATAACACACAGTGGAATTAAATGGAACCACAATCAAATAGAACACTAAAATATACATGAAAAATCCTTCAATGTGAAGGGTAAAAACTACGGGACAAACTAGAGATAATCAACTATAATAATAATGAATATACAAATCTAAATCTCTTGCCCAAAATCCTAACAACAATCACAAGAGAATAATTGAGATACAAGGATAATATCACTGTGCACAATATCTAAATTCTCCCTAATTCTCTCCAAGTAATCACAGTAGGAATTTACTATAGATCTGATCTAACCTGAGATGAAATCATTGTTAGATGATTAAGAACAGTCTCTTTATGTTGTCCTTGTTTTCTTCCTTTTCCTTCTCTACCTGTGGGCTGATAAAACCCACCTTAAGCTGAATATAGACTGTCAGCCCAACAGGAAGTTACCTAAATAACTCTAGGTTTTGAACATGATTAACCATTCTAGAATTGGATGCCAAACGCAATATTAACTTTATTCAAAATCAGTATAGTTGAAGTCTAAATTTTCTTTGTAGATAGTGTCATCGAAATGCAATAATCTTGTATGGCGAAGGGGCTTTGAGTCAAGAAAACTATAAAACTGGCTAGTCATCCTTTGGCTGCAAAGATATACCACTTTACATCAAAAATTATAAAGCCCTCATGTCATGCCTCACATCAAAAACTGCAAAGATATACCACTTTACATCATATACATTTGGCTGCACACTAGTCATCCTTTAATGTGTACTTGTTTAAGATTTCACTAATTCTAAAGCCAGAAACAAGAAAGAATTCATAACTGATGATCGAATTACATGAGCAGATACTATACACACAGTTCATTTATGAAGACCAAAAGGTTGTCCTTTTAACAAAATTATTCAGATCACTATTGCACTCACACTAAACATCCCAAGAGGGTTCAGAAGTGAATGCATGTTTGAAAGAGGCCTCCTCCTCCTTATTTGAGTGACTTGGTGGAGTTGCATCATCCTCACGCTAATTGTGGCAATTGGATTTACACTGTGTTGGATCTCGATTGATTGAAATTTTCGTGTATCGACTTCTGCAAGGATTTCAATTCTCGTCTTACCACTGATTGACCATCTTCTCAAATTTCGGAGTGCATCGCACATCTGAGCCATCCATCATATCTACTCATTTCAGAGAGATAATTTACAATCTTTCAGAGAGAGAGAGAGAGAGAGAGAGAGTTCCGATTGGATGTCAAAGTCTAGTCATATCGCTGACCTCCTCCCCAAATTTCTAAGTGCAGCCCCCATCTAATCCATCTTATCTACCCATTTCCATCTTTTAGCGAGGTAGTTTTCTCACTGTGCCAGGAATTCTCACGATTTAGGTTGAGGAAACATTGATTTCTCTGTAGGAGAAGAGATCACACAAAAGTGTGAATCAGCCCTTCTTGTGTTTCCCACTAGCTGAAGTCGTTTTGATGATACTGTTCGTTCTTTGATCAACTTGTGCCTCGAGGTTTCCCGGAGACTGGTGGATTTGGCAGCTCTTATTCTACTTTTGTTTCATCTTTCTTTATTTCTTTCCTTTATTCTTCTGTTTCCGAGAGTTGTGATATTATCATCACAAAAACATGGACAAGAAAATGGACTGCTCCTTAGCAATCATACAATTTCCTAATCAAGAAGAGTGCAAACCTTGACAGCATGAAATATTTTTCATGACATGCTCAACTCTAAAATAGCAGCTGGCAGTAACAACATATGTAATGTCCAATCACAAGATAAAAATCACAAGGCAAAATTCCAATATATCATAATAACATGTTCGATACAATTAAAGGCCACAGCATTTATTACATCCATGGCAGGCCAACCTAACAGCACAAACTGATGCCTACACTAACATCCTTGAAGCCAAATATGATGACCACAAACAATGGCATCGATATCAACAAGGGAAAAGACTGAAAGCAAAGGCAAAGCAGCAGCAGCAGCAACGAGAGTTGTAGAACAGATTACAGTTTCGCAAAGTCGATGTGAACAAGCACCCAGAAACTTGCCGCATAGCAATCGACACAAAGCTGAACGGAGAGCTTCCTGACGACAGTGACTCCCACTTGTGAAGAAAGAAACCAATCAATGGACCACAACCTCATCCATTCATCATGCAACCAAATGCCCTTCCTTCCAAAATATTTCAGCATGGCCCCATACAAGCCGAATAATGAAGTAACCTGCTCACCCATGTCAACAAAAGCAATTTAACCTCCACAATACTCCAGGAAATCATTAAAGTTATATACATAATAGCCAGGTTACATTTCCTTTCTTCTTTGCACTGCCATTGTCTAAAGAAACCAACAACGACAGATAAAGTGGCAATCACCACTCAACATAACAGGCGTGTGCAAGCCTTCCTTTATAGATTCATCACACACGCGCACTCCTAAGAATTCCCATCATTCCCTTTCAGTCAAAAGAAGCTACTCTTGGACCCTCTTTGCATCAATTTGGAATCGTCATACAAACTCATAAATACCAAAGGAATAGCCATGCTTTATTGGACCATCATATCCTCCTTCCCCCACCATTAAAGGCCAAAACTCTACCAAAGCTGTGACTTTAGAGTACCGATTCACACCTTCAATCATTGGAGCTGTGTGGAGAGAACCCACTGGCCTCTTCCTTTGTTTTGTGACCATGACACTTAGAAGAAGGGGGTTTATATATATATATATATATATATATATATATATATATATATATATATATATATATATATATATATATATTTATATTTATATTTATATATAGATGTTGCTGGAGTAGCTGCTAAGGAGAAGCATTCAAAGTTTTGGCCTTCAGCTTAAGCGACTTGAGATAGCTGATAGCCACGTCAAGGACAGTGGCTGTATCCTTCCCATTTCCACCAGGAATAATCCTTCTCAATATGCTAACTGTTTCCTGAATTCTTGCTCTTTTGATGCGCACATCATCTCCGTTCTGATTGTGATCCCCTCCTTTCACACAGCTTGACTCAGAGTGTATACCATCCCCTTTGTTCCTGTGATCTGTAGGAACATCAGGGCAGTGGAGAACTTGCGAGCTTGCAGTATCTACAAGTGATGCATCGAATTCATCCGCGTTAACTCTCCTCCTCTTTGCCGGAAGCATAGAGCTAGCTACCTCAGATAAACTCCTCCCTGTCACCCCAACAGGAGAGTGTCCAGTGCTGGCCTCTTCATCATCATGATCCTCATCAGAATCCGAGTACAACAGTGCATTGATTTCCTCTGTGTCTTCATGCATCTCTTCCGCCCCATGCCCATTGGAAACATTGGTGTCTGTGCTGCCTTGCAGACCGAAACCTAGGTCCACGGAATTAAAGAATGGATAAGGGATGCTTGATGAGCTAAAGATGTAGCTCCTTCCATCCCTTAACTGATCAAAGGCCAAGTACCTCTTCTCCAACACATCAAATTCAGGAGGCCTTTGAGATGGGGTCAAAGGAGGAATCAAAGATGATATCTTTTGAAGGGATTTGTTTGTGCAGACACCAGGGAATTGTTTTGCAGCATTCACTGAGAATACACAACCATAGGGATTAACACAGGCAGGAAGCAACATTGAATTGTCGTTCTGAGGCCCGATATCAAACCGTTGGATATTACTAGCAGAGTTCATATGACTAAATCGCCAAGATGGATGCTGTGAATCAAAATGAGGAGTAATATCCTTCCCCATCAAAACAAAGTTTAAATTAATCACCTGAAAGCAAGTTTTAAGTGGTATAAATAGATACACAAGTCAATCAGACGTGCATAACAGTTCAGATTCTAATTAACATATACGCTTTACCTTAGGCAAGTAGTAGATGCCAATTAATATCTCCACAACAGGGTTTACCAGAAAAAGGAAGAAAAATAAGAAATCCCAGCTTTATTGAAGAGAACTGTTAACAGGAAGCTAATTTACGTGACCGGTTTCAGGAGGTGGCGGAAGTATTCAGCCTGTACAAAATCAATACATTAGGTTATATATACGAGTTTTGTCTTAAAGCAACGTATTGAAAATTTTGTTTCTAGTTTTCACCTGGCAATCTTGCAATGGTTGGAAGCAAGCAAGGACCCTAACGATTATGGTGGTACTACCGGCAATCCCATTCTCGTGTTTCAAAGCTCGGAATGTTGTTCGTGTTGCTGCTTGGCACACCATTACTACTGTTCTTCGTCGGGAACAGGACCAGTCCACCCAGAACCCAAATGAAATCCAATTTCCAATAAGATTATTCTAGGAGGCCAGACGTAGGAGAAATGCCAGCCAAATTGCAATCTTCACGGTTTCGCTGGCTCTGAGGGAAAGAGGGGTTTCGAGGACAAGATTGGAGAAAAGAGAGGAGGGCAGTCGATGAAGAGAACCAGAGGGAAAGGTAATGCGTTACAGAATAACCCTACAATACAAGTTCAAGGAAATAACTTTCCGATAAACATCAACCGAGAAACTCAGCCACCGCATACTGTTCGAAATCTTTAACCACAAAAAGAAACTCCCGCTTCCTCTGACGGTTTGAGATCCCTGCAACATTAAATCCACCTCAAAAGCCTAATCATATGCCAGAATTACTGGAGGACAACAGTTTGCAGTTCAACGTCTTACAAAATCCCAAGTAGAGCACCCAAAAAAGAAAGATTTTGGTTTTGAATTCGCGTTAAAGGACATCAAAACCTGTGTTGAAAGAAAAAGAACAGTTGCACGAGAGAGATCAGACGTTGGGAAATGTATTCTTCTGGATATTAACGAGAAAAGCGCGTCAAACGAAAGACTGGTTTTGGGAACGAATTCATGAGGATCCTAACAAATCCTTACTCTTAGCAGTAGGAATCAAAGCACAAGTCTGTACAAAAAGCAAGTACAAATCGATGTGAACAAAGGGGCGACAGCCCAGGGAGAAATCAATGAGCTTCGAAATCGACCAATAAAAAAGCAACAAAACAGATAATAACGAGAGAAAAAAAAAAGAGGACAAAGACTGGATTTTAAGCACGAAATCAATCAGATCTTAACAAACCTGTAGACTCTAAAACCATCGATCAGATAACAATTGGTTCGAGAACAAGAAAGCAGAAAAGCTCCAGACTACATCCATCGCTTACACCGGAAGCACTCAACAAAAAAGGCAATTTCTCGGGGAAACCCTTTGTTCGCTTCTCTCCGAGTCGACCCAAGTCACCAGAAAGACGGAATCCCGCTCGCGGATAGGGAGCTCAGCTCGAGCGAGAGAAACGATCACGAGAGGGACAGAACTCGTCTTTTCCCTAAGGCGGTAGGGGGGAGAGCGTGGCGCTTTATTGGGCAAACAGGACTAAAATACCCCTACACTTTTATTTCATTTCATAATCTTTCTTCGATGAAGTTTCGTAAAATTGCAGCAAAGCGTTGCCCTTCAGAACGAAAATGGCTGCACGTGTGCGGTGCGGTAAAATCCGATTTCGTATCTTTTACCCTCGAAATCTCTCACTAGTGGTTGATGGTTTCGACGGTGCTTAAGGGGGAGAAGAAGGAAGGAATACAGGAATAGTGGTGCATCCGAGAATGGCAACGGGGCATTAAAACACGTTCACGCGCAAAGATGGATGGAGCTCAAGTCGTGAAGTCGGAATTCACTGCGAGAAATCAATATGCAGATCACAGATCAACAACCAAGCCTTTCTCTTGATAAGTGACATCAATTTCATCTGCTTCACTGATCGACGAGGTGATATGCAATTTGACAGAAGCTGGAATCAGTTGGTAAGGTAAAGTAGTCTCTTTTAGGTTAAAGTGGAGGAGTACAGTGATCTTAGTGGACTTTATAGTAAGGTATCAGATTCTTCCTGCACTTAAATGGTTATCTCAGATTCCTTCTCCGGTAAGCAATTTTTTGGGCAAGAAAAGATGGGTAGACCACAAGCTTGAATTTTTTTTTTGAACCTTCTGTTCTAAGTGCTTTGAACCTTTGGCTGGTATATGCAGATTCAATAAAAAGGAAGATCCCTTCAAGAGACTCTGTTTTCTTTTTCTCTCTTAAGGAAAAATTGAATTCCATGTAAAGTTTGTAAGGTAGTGCTGCAGTGTAAGAGCTACAAAAACACGGAGCTGAGTTACCTTTATCAAGCATAATTTGCAACAGTCGCAGAAATAAACCACATTAGCTTGTTTCTGTGAGACAGACCACAATAGTAGTCATGAAACCTCTTTTAAGGTGAGGCACTAATCGTAAAGAAGAGGCACTTCTTTCCCAGTTGCATCTACTCTTCCACTAATCTATAAAGCTTTGCTGCTGCAATGAAGATTTCTGGGGATTTGCAAACTTTGGAATATACAAACAGATGAATACAACGCAGGATATACGAGAAATTAGTTAAAGAGCGCATGCTATGATGCCAAGACCTGCCGAATCTTGTGGCCTCTGAGAGAGAGATTTGCTTTGGGTTTGTTTAAGCTTCCCCAGGATTAGTACTATGAATTTTCAAGTGTTTTTTTTTTTAGTGTCATGCTACAACCTTTCCTTTGTTTAGAGTGGAGGGAACAAAGGAAATGGCGAATCAAGATGGCCCCCTCCCTTGAGGTCTACATTTTTTGAAGTAGCACACGCAGCTTGCGACTATGCACATCGAGGCAGGGAGTGTGCAAAAGGTCGATTTACTTATGGAGACGTGTCATGCAGGAGATCGATGATCATTGTGCGGGTTGATACACTGAACTACCATTTGTGGATGATTACCATCATCAAGCTAGCTGTGCCTTCGATTTGTTCCTGCTTCAGAGATTCATAGGCCAATTGCGAAGGGCTGCTCATCATCTGTCTCATTTTTGAACTCTTTTGAAATGCCCAGGGATTTGTATTGTTTTCATCAAAGATTTGCAATTTGGGTGCCCAAACACTCCTCCTACATAGTCAACTCCACTCACAAAACTCTCATCCCCCCAGTATTGGTCGCAACATGTTGCCTTTTAGACTTCATTCTTGTCCACAAAAAAACTTGATACTCAAGTCTGACTTAATAGTTCCCCACTTCATACTGCTTCTAAGGAATGAACTGAGGCCTTCACTGCTTTGACACTCCCCTGGAGCACTTCAGCTGGAGGATTCATTCATTTATTATCATCATACTTGAAGCTAAGTAATCGAGGACTCAACCATGGTTTGCTTGTTATGAAATAGTCATCCATAACTTTAGCTAGCATTTTCAAGAATTGTCAAACTGTGTCCCATGGTATGAATCACTACTAGTGTACACTAGTGTGATTTATTTATCTGCTTGCTTGTTGATCTTTGTGCACATAAACCTAGTAAAATTGAACAAAAAAGCAGAACTATAAATAGAATGCAAAAGTGTCGTAGTTGACTCAGTTAGGTTACTGAAGTAAAGTTTGCAGCAACACAAGGCAGAAAACCAGGCATGCTGAGACCTTTGTGGCCATCCTTTTTCTCTCTGTTGTGGAAGACTCATAATGGAGTGAGACGGGAGGGGGCCTACAATTAGCACGCAAACAAAGGACAGCTACACTTGATGGGAAGGGAGGGGAGGAGGGAGGGGGGGCCACAGGGGCCTTTGAGAAAGCATGGAGCCATTTAATGTGTGGATTCTCCAGCACAGAGAGCACAGAGAAAGCTAAAGGAAGTGGTGCATGCACTGCCCCCCCTCCCCCCCCCTTCTTCTGTAATAAACTCCAAAAAGAGCTTTGAAAAGTAAAAGAGGGAATGCATGCTCTCTCATGCGCAGTGCCTGGAGTGCAACCCCACGGACTCCAATGACCTTTAACCATTCCCCTTCTCTCCCCCCCTCTATCACCACCACAATTATTCTATGGCATCAACCTACTACACCATCAATGTCAACTGCCGATCTCTCTCTCTCTCTCTCACTGTCGCATGCTTTGCCTGTCGTTTGACATTAGATGCTACGTAGTGGATTAGGTAAGGGGCTCGAGGATGAGAGCTTGCGGTCAACTTAAGGCCCTCCATCGTCACACTGTATTGCACACGTGTGAGGCATGTAGTGGCTCATCTACATCTCCTTCATGCTTATTTCTATCACAATAGTAACTTATGTGTTCTTAGGTGCGACATCGCAATGTGGCAAGCTATGGAAGGTTAGCTTGTTGCGAGTCTAGCACAAAGCAATGTCACACTGTCATATTGATTGTGGCTGGACGTGAAGGTGCTCTTTGTGTTGGCTTGGAAGTGGCATGTTACAACAGTGACTGGATGTGATGTGGTTTGCAGGTATGCTTGAAAGAATGAACTAAAATTTTCCTCGAATGCAAATGTTTCAAACCACTTTAGAAGGGGCATTTTAACAAAGACTACAGACCAGCAATCTTAATTCCCTATTTAAGCCTGCATTCTTATAGTAGATAATGGTAAACCTTTGTACAATTGCAGGTGAACAAAAAAAATATGAACAGCAGCAAATTATAAACTTTTGAAGTGACAAAAAACCTGGATAGAAAGTCTACACTCCAGACACCTGGTCAGAAGATACCGTGACCTCTGATTACAACAATACGGATTTCGAATCCAAATGTCGATAACCATCAAATCTATTATACGGTATTTGTGCCATTTGGTACCCAAAGACATTAAGAAACTCATTCAACATGAGTTGGACAGACCTGAAATCGATCTAACCAAGATAGTTATGAAGATTGATTGCTAAGGCACTATTCATTACTATCTTACCCTGATAACGCTATGATCAATAAGAGTAATGTCTAGCCCAGTCACCCTGATAGTGCTAGAAGGGAGACCTGTTTCCCATCTCTGCCAACTAATTACCCTGATACATCCTCATATACTCTTTTCTGTGATGGATCCTTTATTAACAATGCTGTCGATGTAGGAGTTGGCGACATTTTACTCGACAATCAAGGAAACATTATTTTTTAGGGGCTGTTCAACTCAAATGTCCAATGATCCTCATACATGCTGAGTGTTGGGAATTGTGGCAAGGATTATTGAAAAGCCACCAGGAGAATAGGACCAACCTTTGATGAAATCTGACCCCTTCCAAATGATCAACATGTTATCTGAAGGTAAGGACTTCCCATGGCATTTGAGGAACCTTTGCACTGATTTTATGTCTCTAGCTAATTCTGTGAAAGTCACTAAATGGACTCATGCACCTAGAACTATGAACTCTGACACTCACCAATTAGCTTATTTTGTTGAAGTCTGTAACTCTGACATCTCAAAGGATGGGTAATTCACCTCCTCAATGTCTGTATGGATGCCTTTTTTAATTAACCTAGATTTTCATTTTCAAAAAAAGAAACAAGACCGACAGCAGTAGCAAATGCCAAGGATTTTACTTCTTCAAAACTTTTGCAAGCAAATGATCAATTCTAGTTGCTGTTGCTAAAGAGGCAATATATTCATGTAGTACTTATAAAAATGGGCACCGAAGGCCAAGAGTTACCTCATTATGAAGCAGACGCAAAATTCTTACAAGTTTCTGGCTCAAGTTTTATGTAAAACCGGAAAAACTGTCGTTTAGATATAAGACCCATAGATAGAAGTTCTGAATCCTTCTAAAACACCACAATCTTAACATTGGTTTCCTTCATACTTTGGATCTGCCATCACATAATGATAAGCAATCACCAAAATAAATATGAAGATGCCTAGAAAATTGGCGAAGAATCCTAAATCTTGATCATCAATCATCTGCAAGATAGAAAATGATAAGATTGAGACATGATCCAGGAAATAAGCATTCCACAAAGTGAGATAGTTAACATTGACTTTAGCAATTAAAAGATAACCACAGGCCCTCAGCACTTACATCTGAATCATCATTAGATGCCTTGATGCTCTGTATTTTAATTTATGTGAACTAGATAACTTGCTTACAATAAATAAAGATGGCAGCAGCGGTAAGTTATGGGTAACAAATGCACAACTATCACAAGAACAAGTACTGAACACTAAGAATTCTCATTGACTATGTTTGTGTAAGCAACTATATATATATATATATATATATATATATATATGCCAGTATGAGTGTAAGCGTCTAGCATTGTTTCCAACTGATACAAAAACTATGATGACATATATATATAATCCATCTTAAGTATTTGTTTACATACATTTTTTCAAATTTCTTTATCCCAGGGGAAGTCAGAATATTGTTCTGGAGGGAACAACATAGTAAATACAAAATAAACAAGACCAATGCAGTGCAAGAGGTCTGGTGAAGGAGAGAGTAACATGCACAAATTTCTTAACAGCCACAAGCAGAAAGATTTGTCTGGGTTCAGACACATGAGCATAGGACCAATTCAAGCAACCTTTTTACTACACCAAGGTTGACTCTGTATAATGCAACATTAATTTTGCATGGTTTGTGAGATAATTATTAAACATGCACTTATCTTAGAATTCTTTGATCCAGCAGAATAGTCTGTCAACAGGAAACTGATTTTTGCACATGAAACATTTTTAAAAATTTTGTTTACATGTAAAATTGAAACTATAAAACTATAAAATATCATATCAACGAAAAGTTTATTCTTAAGAAATAATAAGAACAACAAATTCAGAAATAACCTATAATTACCAAAAGTAGAAATATAATGATTCTTTTTATACCAATATAAGTAACTAAATCAAAGAAACAGAAATAAAAGCATTCAATAGTCCCTCCAACTTTATGCAGTACAGAATATTATAAGCCTATCAACCAGTTTCCTCCAAACAAAGGAGTTCGGTGGCCATATATCTTCCCAAAAGTTGTCTGAGTACAATATCAAAATTTTTGAATCTAATCAAATGGCTTATTGCCACTCTCTGAAAGATGTCAGTGCGCTTATGACAGAAACAGGTCTCCTTTTCTGAACCTATTAATCTTCTATGTTTGCCTCAACTAGATTTACTTGAAAAGAATACTATACAACGTTCATTTTTGAGACAGTCAAATGATGACAAGAGATTGCCATAGATCTGACAGCAGAAATGATAAATACTTAAATTGCATAACTTCAGAATTTCAGTCCTGAATCATAATAAAATACTGACACAAATAAGAAGAAAATTAACTAAAACATTCTGAAATCAAAATCCAATTACCAAGAATGTCTCATACTATTGTAATAGAACATATTTGTTATGATGAATCAATAAAGAAAAGATACATAAGAATGACTGAGTTCCACAGCATCTTATACAACTAAATCTAAGTGACACAAATTTGAAATTTTCATTTAGTCAAATATGGCTAATGGACATAGTTATCTTGATACATAATTCTAGTCTCTTTCATGCTCCTTTTTTAGTACGGGTTAAATTGATGCAACAGTAACCTTTGGTCCAACATTAGTGGGTTTAGGTAGGACTGGAGCACTATTACATGACGAAAAGTTGTCTGCAATTTCCTGTTTGGCTGCACCTTAAATTGGTCCAAAAGTTCTTAACTGACAAAATCGAAAGGATTAAGTGCCTAGGATGATATAATTTCAATGCTGTTGAAGATTTCTATTTGACTTTAGAATGTGACCAGTAAAGAATGTGAATGGAGGAAGGAAAAAGTCATAGCATTGATATATGTAAGAGGTGTCTAACTAGTAAAAGTATGTAAATCTTTTGAGTAACATAAAGACAATTTTAGCTGCACCAGTGTTTTTAAAAGATTTAGGCGCCAAAAGATGCCAAGGTTTCAAAACACTCGAGGCACTCATCTAGGCACCCGCCCAAACGAAGAGAGACGCTCTAGAATATTACAATATAAAAAATATATATTACGATTGATAATATGATTATAAAATAAAATCTCATCCAATATTTCTTATGGAAGCTAATTTGAATTCTATCATATATTAGAGGGACCTATTGGTGCAAGATCAACTAATTTAAATTTTATCAAATTGGTACTTTGCTGATATTGTTTTAACTAGTGAAATTATAAAAATCATAATATAAGATAAAATCAACTTGCCCATCGAGGGTAAGTTGTAGCATCTGCAAGCAGTGGCATCGAGGACGAAGGAAGCTTCGGATGTGCCCGTCGACGATGGAGGAAGCCTCGGACCTGTCCCTTGATAGAACCCCAGAGGAATTCTATGTAAATTGATCTTTGAGGGGGATCAACCCTTGGAACGCTATAGGGGTTCCTTCCTCCTAGAAGTTGACCAAATGGCTACAATTGTAGATAGATCTTATTCCCAAAGAGATTGAGGCTACATGCTTATATAGAGCTCCAAACCCTAGCCCTAGGGGTTGCTTCCTAAGTCAGTTACCCCTTTTGCCCTCAACCCTAACCAACCAGTCCAGTAAAAGGGGGCGACGGTTAGGAAGCCCAAAGGCCCAAATATAAACCATAGCCACTCTTCTTTATATGATAGAGGCGGCTAGGTAGGGTTTATTACAATCTCACAGGGTTTTATTAGCTGCTTCTTGGTTGAGTAGGACTCAACCCTACTAGGGTCCTATCAAGCCTGCCCTCTCCAAATCAGCCTTGTCCTCAAGGCTGAGGTTCCATGAACTTAGGGAACCGGGTCTTTAGCTCCTAATATGATTCCCATATGGCGTCTTCAAGTGGTAAATTATTCCAATGCACTAGTACTTCAGTAGAGGGACGTCGACGACGCATCACGATCCTGCAGTCAAGGATGGCTTGTGGTTGGGCTTGAATAACTCCATCCTCAGTAGTGTTGGGTAATTGGATCTGGGGTGACTCGTGTTCTCTCAACTTGGGCTTCAGGCATAACACGTGGAAGACAGGGTAAATTTTGGCATCCTCAAACAATTTAAGTCTGTACGCCACGGCTCCAATATGCTCTGTGATCTGATAGGGCCCATAAAAATGTGGGGATAGCTTCTTGGAGGCTCGTGTGTTGATGGAGAGTTGCTTGTATGGCTGTAGGTGAAGATAAACCCAATCTCCTACTAAAAATTCTCTTTCGCTTCGTCGTGTGTTGGCTTGCTGCTTCATTCTGGCTTGAGCGGAAAAAGATTATCCTTTAGCAGTTGTAGGAGTTTGTCCCTGTCAATTAAATCTTGGTCGACCTGATCTACCTTGGCTGAGCCAATTACATACTTTGGAATCACAAGGGCCAGTCGACCATATAGTGCTTCATATGGGGCACATTTTGTAGATGAATGATATATAGTATTATACCACCATTCAGCCCAGTGTCATGGACTTAGCTGGTTTTGCCTAAGTCGTGCGGCACCCTTGCGTGTCCGTCCGCAAAGGCCAACCTCCCCGAAGCCTCCCATGTCCCTTAGAACCCACAAAAGAGAGAACGAGTTAGAGAAAACGCCTTATTCGGGATCCACAAGCAAACATTTCCGAAAACACTTCATAAACAATGCAAATTACAAACAGACTTTACAAGCTCTGAACAGTTGCACAACAAAGGGTCAAAATGGTCCATTACAGACCGAAAATCTCTCACAAGTGTCCACATGACACAACCTTTATTTACAAGCCTAAAGCGGCCACCAAACCCAACTAAAATGGGACTAATAAGCCTTCGGTCGTCCCTCTACATGCTGTGCAAAGCATGAACATATCAAAAGACACGGACATACATAAGCATTACATCAAACATCCTGTTTCGAAGTTTGTCCGTGACATTCTCCCCCTCTTATTCCTTCGACGTCCTCGTCGAAGCCTTTGTGAACACTGCAACTCCTCGCCTTTGCTGAGTCTTCAATCTTCTGCTCCAACTGCAATGTGCCTCTTGGCTCCCAGCTGCTCTCCGCTGCTATTTTTGAATAGTCGAACCTTTGATCCGCCATGCTGCTTCAACTCACCAATGACTCTGACTCTGGTGTGGGGTTGGCTGAGTTGTGTTGATCCTTGTTGATTCCTGCGGATTCTCCAAATGAAGGAAAAGACCATCCTTATTGTGTGCCAGTCTCTCAAATGCCTCACGCTTCTTGAACTAGGTGGATGCTTGTTGGAGCTTTAACGAGCATCGCCTCGCAAACTTTCAAAGTTTTTTGTCCTTCCTCCACAAAATTTGCTCATCGACTCTTCTTTCACTTAGTTGTCACTTTCAAGTAGATTCGCATCACTTCCGCTTTCGATTGGCATTCTATTGGGAAATGAGGCAGATACTCTACTCTCAGTAGCACTGATCACCAATGGTGAGGATTTGACAACTATTGTCTTCTAATATCTTCGAAGGGTCTTTGAACCTGTGCAGAGCTTCTCTACTGGGTAGATAAGAGAATTGGGGTACTTGGTTTCGCCCATTCTCTTAAGAGTTGAGAAGGCAAAGATTACTCAACTTCGCCCGCCTCCTCGAGGTTGTACTCCATACATCGAGCTGGTTACTAGCCTTCGCCTACTCTTTGCTCACACTTCTGAAGCACTTGAAGTGTTTGCACTCCTTGCGTTGAGTTAGTTATTGTTATTCACCTTCTCAATACCATCGAACTTCTGAAATGCAGGAAGTTTTCACCCCAACTTGGAGTAATTCTCTAATAGATTTGGTCGCCTCTAGGATTGTACCGTCTTCTCCATCAACCCTGCCGCCTACTCCACTGAGTAGCAAATGTACAGCACCGCATACTGCCTACTTCGTTCCTTGGTCGTGCGCTTTTGCATAACCCGAAGTCCTTCACTTTTGGCTATCTTGATGAGAAGCTCATTGACACCGGTCTTACGAAGTTCCTTGGCCTCTGCCCTTCAGCCTTGTCTCGGTATTTAGAGTTTGCCTATGCATGCTCCACCTCCTCGGCCCCTTTTACGACCAAGCACTCTCCCTCCATAAGAGCAAGGGATCAATGACTTTCACAGAAGTCTCACCTCTGCGGTACCATGGCCCTACTATCCGTCACCTCGCATCTGCATCCCTTTACTTCACGATCAGTAGATATGTCTCTGTGGCACTCCTCCGAGTCCACCTCCATTCTAATTGATGCTTGATTTTGGGTAGCTAAGTCCCTCTGGACTCGTCACCGCTTCCTCGCCCCTTTCGACCCCCTGCTTCAACACCTCTGTGTTCTCCAAGCAGCTCCCTTTGGTCGATGGAAAGACAGACTGCAACTCCCATGCATGGCCTCTGCCATCACGTTGTAGAATTTGTACCGATTCTGTTCTCCTTAGCTTCCTTGGTAGCAACGTTCGCTTACTCGACCTTGTCCTCTGACTTGTCGGGCTCCCTTAAGCGAATATGAGCTCTGGAGCAGTCCAACTCTCCAACTGCTTCGATCATACCTCTGCATGATCAAGTCTCTCCCATGGGACTCATTTGTACATACATTCAAACTTTTTCCTTGGTGGAACACAGCCCCCATATGCTTATGACTAAGGCTTTCATCCCATGCAAAATTCGATGAACGCACGGAAGACCCGCCTCTGCGGTACCATGGCCTTCACTCCTTGAATCTATAACCCTTCTTGTCGTCGTGTTGTTCACCGAAGTGGAGCTTCCAGTAGCTCCCGATCATACCTTCGTATGATCTAGTCCCTCACGGGACTTATTCATGTGTATCGCATTGCCACAAACTGCTCAACCACGATCCGCTGCACCATGTCGCCTCCTGGTGACATCTCCATTGCATTCTGATCATTGTGGGATAAACTCGAATTGTGATCCCTCCATGTGTGGCCTCTGCCAATACATCGCAGGGTCTCTTCCACCTTCGATTTTGTTCGCTCTTTTGGCAATCGACCTTCATCCACCCACTCTTGGGTCACACCTAGATGAAGCACCGCTCTAGGACAGTCCGTCGCCTAGTAGCTCCCGAAGTCCCCCGACTTCGCTGCAATTAGTGCACCATTGTCTGGATTCTAGGCCTCTGCCCCTACCAGCACAATCTCCGCTATACACCGCTTCCTTCATGACAACTTGAATGGTAACACTATGGCATATTCTTCAAGAGTACTCGCTTCCGCGTCCTCTTGCCCCGTGCCAAGGCCTTCTGAACCCAACTTCGCCTCCGCAAGTTGAGTTGCCTTAGTTCCTCCATCATATGCTTCTCCGAGATAAGGTGCATCTGCCCAGAAGCTCCCTTCGTCTTTGGCACCATACAAGATGAGTCTGCTCCGTCAGAATGAAGGACCCATGAAACAATATAATCCTGCTCTTGCCTCTGCAAGAGTTCATGTCCTTAACCTTTGTCCAAGGAAAGCACTGTGCCTCCGCTCCATGTTCCATCTTCTATGCTGGCTCCCTTCATGTGGCTTGGGTACACCCAAGTTGCTCCACTCCTCGTTTTTACATTGAGTTGATGGTGGCCCTCGTGCCCACCATTCTACGGGTCAACCCTCCCTTGAGTTCGATCTCCATATCGACTCCAAGTGTGCCTTCATTTGTGTTGCTTTGGGTCGCTCCCCCACTTGATCTCGCAATGCATCCACTAATGTATTCTCTCAAGCGACATCATGCAACGACTCCTTGCCGTTGGCTCGGTCCATAGAGCTTCGTGGAGTTGTTGTTTGTTGAGGTACTCCTTAACATGTACGGTCTGTTACACATGATTCTCCCTCTGGAGAGCCAGGACTTATCCCTCCTAGATATCTATCCCGTTTGAGCAACATCTCTCTTCGTTTCGGAGACCACCATCCCCTTGGACTACACCGATTTGCTGAACAAATTGTGCATTATTCTGCCTCTTGTAAACGCACTTGCTAGATTGCGACTCCACGTCAATACAACCCCCGCTGCACCACTCAAGGCCTAGCAACATGTTGAACTCACTGCACACTTCAGCCTCCTACGAACGTATCCTTCACATACCGAAGAAAAAGTTTCGATGCTCCATGGCGCCGAGTTTCGATCGTCTTGGGATGGTCGCGAACATTCTATCGTCCGCATACAAGCCCATGCATGAGTACTGAATTCTTCGAGTTAGCAATTCCTCTCACCTCTGTGAGCTTTGCACAACTCTTTCGGTCGCCGAGCAACTCATTCCACCTTGCATGGTCTCATCCTTTACCAAGCACCTCGCTTGTCTTGAGCACCATCAAGTATAGTTGTCAACGTTGAGCCGTAGCTCAAACTCAGCCATCCCAACCTTTGTGCGCTCCGCATTCTTCCAAGCTTACTTGTTCTCGTGGTGCCTCTTGCGCGAAGGGTTGGCCATTCCTCTGAATGCCAATCTTAGATGCCCGCTCCTCCGAGCGACTCCTTTTCCCTACATCTCCATGCCCGTTTTCCTACAAACGGTCGCGCGTGTGCTGACTGCCCTCAACGCAGCCCCGTTAGGTCCCCCACGTTTGCATGCCAAGTGTTTCTATGAGTGCTTGTCCCGCTTTGATATCATCTATCACGGACTTAGCTGGTTTTGCCTAAGTCGTGCGGCACCTTTGCGTATCCGTCTGCAAAGGTCAGCCTCCCCGAAGCCTCCCATGTCCCTTAGGACCCACAAAAGAGAGAACGGGTTATAGAAAACGCCTCATTCGGGATCCACAAGCAAACATTTCCGAAAACACTTTATAGACAATGCAAATTACAAACAGACTTTACAAGCTCTGAACAATTGCACAACAAAGGGTCAAAATGGTCCATTACAAACCGAAAATCTCTCACAAGTGTCCACATGACACAACCTTTATTTACAAGCCTAAAGCGGCCACCAAACCCAACTAAAATAGGACTATTAAGCCTTCGGTCGTCCCTCTACATGCTGTGCAAAGCATGAACATACCAAAAGACACGGACATACATAAGCATTTTATCAAACATCCTGTTTCGAAGTTTGTCTGTGACACCGGGGAAGCCATTTCGCCCACTCCTTTGGCCGGTCACTAGCGAAACACCGAAGGTACGTCTCTAAACACCTATTCACCACCTTTGTTTGGCCGTCAGTTTATAGATAATATGTTGTGCTCATCTTGAGTTTGGTGCCATGTAACTGAAATAACTCGGTCCAAAATTTACTGATGAAGATCCTATCACGATCACTTACGATGGATCTTGGCATCCTATGCAGTTTAACAATATTTTCTATGAAAATCTAGGCAATACTAGCAGTAGTGTAGGGATTTCGCACAACACAAAAATGAGCATATTTCGTAAGTCGATCAACCACCACGAGAATTGTGCTTTTACCTTTGGAAGGTGGCAGACGTTCGATGAAGTCCATAGAGATGTTAGTCCACACCAAGTTCGGTACGAGTAGTGGTTGTAGCTTCCCTGGACTTGCCACTGTTTCACCCTTGTGTTGTTGACATACTTCACATTGTGCCACATATTCAGAAATAATTTTTTTCATCCCTCTCCAATAAAAATTTTGCTTCACTCTTTTGTAGGTTCTTAGAAATTCAGAGTGCCCTATTGAAGGTGTGGAGTGCATTTCGTGCAGGATGATTTTAATGTAAAGGGAGTCAGGTATAAGTGCACTGCGACCTTTGTAGCGTAGATCCCTCGAGTCTCAAGTGTAGTGGGCTATTGCGCTTGGATCTTCCTCCAATTTTTTAATGATGTTGCTGATCTCTGGATCCTTCTGCCATTCCTCTCTAATGTCCTCGAAAAAGCCGGTGATAGGAAGAGAGAAGGCTGAAAATTTAGCTTGCTCAAGTAACCGTGAGAGTGCATCTGCAACAATGTTTTCTTTTCCCTTTTTGTAAATAATTTCATAATCAAATCCTAGAAGTTTAGTTACTCATTTTTGCTGCTCAAGGGATAATATCTTTTGCTCAAAAAAGTACTTCAGGCTTCTATAGTCGGTTTTAATTTGAAATCACCGGCTGATCAAGTAGGGTCTCCACCTCATTACTATGTGCACAATGGCGAGCATCTCCTTATCATATGTTGATATTTTTTTTATGGGAGGGAGATAATGCCTTGCTGGTGTAAGCGAGCGGTCGACCATCTTGCACGAGAACAGCTCCAATTCCGACTCCAGATGCATCAGCCTCAATAATGAAGGGTCGGCTGAAATCTGGTAGCGCTAGCACCAGCGTCGTCGTCATGGCTGCCTTAAGTTTGTTGAAGGCAGCGGAGGCTTTGTCCGACCATTGGAAGGCATCTGTTAGAACCCTTGCAGATTCTAAACTTGGGGTTGATCTCTTTAGGGGATCGGCCTCCTTGGAACTCTATAGGGGTTCCTCCCTCCAAGTGCTGCTCAAAGGCTGCAGAAAAGTTTCATCTATTGCTTAAGAAAAGAGAAGGAATACATGACTATTTATAGGGCTTCTAAACCCTAACTCCTAATAGGACTCCTACTTAAGACTCTTACTTCTAACCAACTCCTAATATGACTCATACTCAAGACTCCTATTCCCTTACAACTCCTAATTCTTCTCTAAGAAAAAACCTCCTAACAGAATGTCCCTTTCAATTAGGACTCTCCTAGTTAGAGTCCTAACAGAGTGTCCCTCTCAATTAGGACTCTCCTAGCTAGAGTCCTAACAGAATGTCCCTCTCAATTAGGACTCTCCTAGCTAGAGTCCTAACAGACCCGCCCTCTTCAAATCAGCCTTGTCCTCAAGGCTGAGATTACATGAACTCAGGGAACCGGGTCTTCAGCTCCTCATATGGTTCCCATGTGGCATCGTCAAGTGGTAGATTATTCCAATGCACTAGTACTTCAGTAGAGGGATGTCGGCGACGCATCACGATCCTACGATCGAGGATGGCCTGTGGTTGGGCTTGAATAACTCCATCCTCAGTTGTGTTGGGTAGTTGGATCTCGGGTGACTCGTGTTCTCCCAACTTGGGCTTTAGGCATGATACGTGGAAGACAGGGTGAATTTTGGCATCTTCAGGTAATTTAAGTCTGTATGCCACGGCTCCAATACGCTCTGTGATCTGATAGGGCCCATAAAAACGTGGGGATAGCTTCATGGATGCTCGAGTGTTGATAGAGAGTTGCTTGTATGGTTGTAGGCGAAGATAAACCCAATCTCCCACTGAAAATTCTCTTTCACTTCGTCGTGTGTCGGCTTGCTGCTTCATTCTGGCTTGAGCGGTAGAGAGATTATCTTTTAACAATTGTAAGAGTTTGTCCCTATCAATCAATTCTTGGTCAACCTGATCTACCTTGGCCGAGCCAATTACATACTTTGGAATCACAGGTGCTGGTCGACCATACAATGCTTCATAAGGGGCACATTTTGTAGATGAATGATATGTAGTATTATACCACCATTCGGCCCAAGGAAGCCATTTTGCCCACTCTTTTGGTCGGTCGCTAGCGAAACACCGGAGGTACGTCTCTAAGCACCTATTTACCACCTCTGTTTGGCCGTCAGTTTGTGGATGATATGCTGTGCTCATCTTGAGTTTGGTGCCTTGCAACTGAAATAACTCGGTCCAAAATTTACTAGTGAAGATCCTGTCACGATCACTTACGATGGACCTTGGCATCCCATGCAGTTTAACAATATTTTCTATGAAAATCTGAGCAATACTAGCAGCAGTGTAGGGATTTCTCACAGCACAAAAATGAGCATATTTCGTAAGTCGATCAACCACCACGAGAATCGTGCTTTTACCTTTGGAAGATGGCAGCCCTTCAATGAAGTCCATGGAGATGTCAGTCCACACTGAGTCTGGTATAGGTAGTGGTTGTAGCTTCCCTGGATTTGCCACAGTTTCACCCTTGTGCTGTTGACATACATCACATTGTGCCACATATTCAGCAATAATTTTTTTCATCCCTCTCCAATAAAAATTTTGCTTTACTCTTTTGTAGGTTCTTAGGAATCCAGAGTGCCCTGCTGAAGGTATAGAGTGCATTTCATGCAAGATGATTGCGATGCAAGGGGAGTCAGGTATAAGCACAATGCGACCTTTGTAGCGTAAATCCCTCGAATCCCAAGTGTAGTGGGCTATTTGCACTTGGATCCTCCTCCAATTTTTTTATGATCTTGCTAATCTCTGGATCCTTCTTCCATTCTTCCCTAATGTCCTCGAGGAGACCGGTGGTAAGAAGGGAGATGGCTGAGACCTTAGCTTGTTCAGGTAGCCGTGAGAGTGCATCTGCAACAACGTTTTCTTTCCCCTTTTTGTAAATAATTTCATAATCAAATCCAAGAAGTTTGGTTACCCATTTTTGCTGCTCAGGGGATGATATCTTTTGCTCCAAAAAAGTACTTGAGGCTTTTATGGTCAGTTTTAATTTGAAATCGCCGGCCGATCAGGTAGGGTCTCCACCTCGTTACTGCGTATACAATGGCAAGCATCTCCTTATCATATACTGACATATTTTGATGGGAGGGATATAATGCCTTGCTAGTGTATGCGAGTGGTCGACCATTTTGCATGAGAACGACTCCAATTCCGACTCCAGATGCGTCGGCCTCAATGATGAAGGGTCTATTGAAATCTGGTAGCGCAAGCACCGGCGTCGTTGTCATGGCTGCTTTAAGTTTGTCGAAGGCAGCAGAGGCTTTGTTCGACCATTGGAAAGCATCTTTTTTCAGTAAAGAAGTGAGTGGTGCACTGATCTTCCCATAGTCCTTAACAAATTTTCGGTAGTAGCCCGTTAGTCCAAGGAACCCCCGCAGTAATTTCACGTTTGTAGGTTTCGGCCAGCCTTGCATTGTCTCAATTTTTGTTGGGTCTACCGCCACTCCTTCTGATATTATATGCCCAAGGTACTCTACTTTTTGCTGGAGAAAGCTGTACTTTGGTTGCTTAACAAAAAGAGTATTCTCCCGAAGGATCGTCAAAACAATCCGTAAATGCTGAAAGTGAGTCTCAAGAGAAGGGCTGTAAACGAGAATATCATCGAAAAATACCAGCACAAATTTACGAAGAAAGCTCCGAAATATATCATTCATGAGACTTTGAAAGGTTGAAGGAGCATTAGTGAGTCCAAAAGGCATTACCAAGAATTCATAATGGTCATCATGTGTGCGAAATGCAGTTTTTGGAATGTCATCGTTACATACCCGAATTTGGTGGTAACCGGATCGGAGGTGCAACTTCGTGAAGACTCGAGCTCCTTTCAATTCATCAAGAAGTTCATCCACCACTGGTATTGGGTATTTGTCCTTGACGGTGATGCCATTTAAAGCTCGGTAGTCGATGCACATCCGCCAAGTTCCGTCCTTCTTGCGTACAAGTAGCACCGGTGAGGAATAGGGGCTGCAACTTGGTCGAATCACCCCTGTTTCAAGCATCTCCTTTACGATCTTTTCAATTTCATCTTTCTGAAGGTGAGGATATCGGTATAGTCGAGTGTTCGCTGGTGGCTTGCCCGGAAGGATTGGAATTCGATGGTCATGTTGCCGAGAAGGAGGAAGACCGCGCGGTTCAGCAAATATGTCGGCAAATTCAGTAAGTAATTGGGCAAGATTTTGATCTTCAAATTCTATTTTCTTCCCCTCTGGTTGCTGCTGGAGGTGCATCAAAAAGGCACCATTTACCTTGTGTAAAACTTTCTCCATTCATTGGGTCGAAACAGTGGTAACGTTGCTTCCGCGCTTCCCGCGTAGGATGATCTGCTTGCCCTTACAGTAGAATTTTATAATTAATTTAGAAAAGTTCCAAGAGACATCACCTAGTGTAGTCAGCCATTCTATACCAAGCACTGCCTCATAGTCATCGATTGGTAGGAGGAAGAAATCGGTGATAATTTCTTGGTCTTGCAGTAATAGTTTCACCTGCGGGCATCTTTGGTCGCACTTTAGGATTCTACCGTCGGCAACCTTTACATCGAACTTGCTGCAACCTTCAATATGCAGTGCCATCCGAGCAGCAACCTTACTATTCAGGAAGTTATTAGTGCTACCCGTGTCGATGAGAACAGTGATCGGCTGTTGTTTGAGAAGGCCTCCAACTTTCATCGTTTGCGGATTTGAATAGCCGGCTAGTGCGTGTACCGTAATGTCGGTCGGCTGTGGCTCTTCTTCCATATCTTCTTCTTCATGTTCAAGGCTCTCTTCTAGATGTTCAATGACCTCTTCTTCTACTGGTTCAATCATAAGAAGTCTACCTTTTTTACAGCGATGCTCGCGGCTCCACGGCTCGTCGCAATGCCAACATAACCCCTTCACAGATCGCTCCCGAAATTCTTCTCTTGTTAACCTTTTTGGTGCAGGGACTCGGTTGATAGTAGGGGGGGCTGAGGGCTTTAGTATTGTAGGTCGTGGAGTGATCCTTGTCCTCCGGGCTTCATGGTTCAATCGCTCCTCTTGAAGTCGTGCGAAAGAGATGGCTGCCATAAGCGTGTATGGTTGTCGCGCCTTAACTTCTCCCCGGATCTCCGGCTTTAAGCCCTCAATAAAAGTCCCCAATAACTGTTTTTCAGACCAATCACGAGTTTGATTAGATAACCTTTCAAACCTGGTTTGGTACTCCTGAATGGTAGAGGTTTGTCGGATCTTTGCTAGTTGTCCGTCAATGTTCTCGTAATAAGTTGGTCCGAAGCGGATCAGTAGTCCTTCTTTGAATTGTCGCCATGAAAGGGCTCCATAAGTGTGTTCAAACCAGTCAAACCATTGTATGGCATCCCCTTCAAGATGTATAGCTGCAATTTCCACCATGGATGCATCCGTAGTTTTATGGTACCGAAAATATCGCTCAGCGCGCGAGATCCAACCAATTGGGTCTCCTTCTTCCCATCTAGGGAAGTCCACTCTCATGCGCGAATAGTTGGGGTCGGTCATAGAGCCTCCCCTCTCTTGGAAGTCATCTCTTTGGGCATGATGTGATTGGTTAGAGCACTCTCCTTGTTGTGATTTCTTCGGGCTTGGTGGTCGGCCCAAACTGAATTCGGTAAGGAGAGTCCGAATCTTATCCTCCATTCGTGCCTCAAAGGCTTCAAATTTAGCATTGATTGCCTCCTCAGATGCCATAGTATATGACTCCAAATCTGTGATGTTAAGATCTCTCTTTTGTTGACGAGTTAAAGGCATGTATAGGTTTGATAGAAATCAGTGAAAGTTTGCTACAGAATTGTGTTGTCTTGTAAGAGCAGAATTATCGTCGAAGAAACAACGGTTTCTCGACGAAATCTCCACAAAAAATTTGAGAGATTTGAGGAGAGAGTTGACAGCAATATCTCAGTTTATATGATAGCAAGGATGTCCATCAAGAAAATTTCGACAGTAATAGCAAGAAAATTGGTGTAAGTTGCGATAGCAGAATTCTCGTCGAAAAATTTCAGCAATTTACGATGAAAATTTGCAGCAATAAAGGAACAAATTTTTTTTTTTTTTTTTTGGATTTTCGGATAGGAATAAATAAATTGCAGCAGCAGTAAGGTAGGAAACCAGAACCTGTTGCAATTCACGGGGAGATCAAAGGTTGATCTGCGGTGGTGGAGGTGATGGTGGAATTGGGCGACGATCTTTTAAGCAATTGTGGGAATTGCTTTGGATGGTTGTGGAGGGTTGATGGATGGCTGTGGAAGGGCAGCGAGACGCCAAGAACGCTGCTCTGATACCAGGTGTTAGAACCCTTGCAGATTCTAAACTTGGGGTTGATCTCTTTAGGGGATCGGCCTCCTTGGAACTCTATAGGGGTTCCTCCCTCCAAGTGCTGCTCAAAGGCTGCAGAAAAGTTTCATCTATTGCTTAAGAAAAGAGAAGGAATACATGACTATTTATAGGGCTTCTAAACCCTAACTCCTAATAGGACTCCTATTTAAGACTCTTACTTCTAACCAACTCCTAATATGACTCATACTCAAGACTCCTATTCCCTTACAACTCCTAATTCTTCTCTAAGAAAAAACCTCCTAACAGAATGTCCCTTTCAATTAAGACTCTCCTAGTTAGAGTCCTAACAGAGTGTCCCTCTCAATTAGGACTCTCCTAGCTAGAGTCCTAACAGAATGTCCCTCTCAATTAGGACTCTCCTAGCTAGAGTCCTAACAGCATCCCTTTTCAGTAGAGAAGTGAGGGGTGCACTGATCTTCCCATAGTCCTTCACAAATTTTCGATAGTAGCCCGTTAGTCCAAGGAACCCGTATAGTAATTTCATGTTTATAGGTTTCGATCAGCCTTGCATTACTTCAATTTTTGTTGCGTCTACCGCCACTTCTTCTTCTGATATTATGTGCCCAAGGTACTCTACTTTTTTCTGAAGAAAGCTACACTTTGGCTGCTTAACAAAAAGAGTATTCTCCCGAAGGATCGTTAAAACAACCCGTAAATGCTGAAAGTGAGTCTCAAGAGAAGGGCTGTAAATAAGAATATCATCGAAAAATGCTATCACAAATTTGCGAAGAAAGCTCCGAAAAATATCGTTCATGAGACTTTGGAAGGCTGAAGGAGCATTAGTGAGTCCAAGAGGCATTACCAAGAATTCATAATGGTCGTTATGTGTGCAAAATGTAGTTTTTGGAATGTCGTCTTCACATACCCGAATTTGATGGTAACCGGATTAGAGGTCCAACTTCGTGAAGACTCAAGCTCCTTTTAACTCATCAAGAAGTTCATCCACCACTGGTATTGGGTACTTGTCTTTGATGGTGATGTCATTTAAAGCTCGGTAGTCGATGCACATCCGCCAAGTTCCATCCTTCTTGCATACAAGTAGCACCGGTGAGGAATAGGGACTGTAACTTGACCGAATCACCCCTGTTTCAAGCATCTCTCTTACAATCTTTTCAATTTCATCCTTTTGGAGGTGAGGATAATGGTACGGTCGAGTGTTCGCTGGTGGCTTGCCTGGAAGAATTGGAATCCGATGATCATGTTGTCGAGTAGGAGGAAGACCACGTGACTCAGCAAAAATGTCGGCAAATTCAGCAAGCAATTGGGCGAGATTTTGATCTTCAATTTCTATTTTCTTCCCCTTTAGTTGCTGCTGGAGATGCATAAAAAAGCCACCATTTACCTTGTGTAAAACTTTCTCCATTCGTTGGGTCGAAACGGTGGTTACATTGCTTCCGCGCTTCCTGCGTAGGATAATCTATTTGTCTTTGCAGTAGAATTTCATAATTAATTTGGAAAAGTTCAAAGAGACATCACCTAGCGTCGTCAGTCATTCTATGCCAAGCATGACCTCATAGTCATCAATTGGTAGGAGGAAGAAGTCGGTGATAATTTCTTGGTCTTGCAGCAATAGTTTCACTTGCGGACATCTTTGGTTGCACTTTAGGATTCTGTCGTCGGCGACCTTTACGTCGAATTTGCTGCAACCTTCGATGTGGAGCGCCATCCGAGCAGCAACCTTACTGTTTAGGAAGTTATTAGTGTTGCCCGTGTCGATGAGAACAGTGATCGGTTGTTGTTTGAGAAGACCTCCAACTTTCATCGTTTGCGGGTTTGAGTAGTCGGCTAGTGCGTGTACCATAAAGTCTGTCGGTTGTGGCTCTTCTTCCGCATCTTATTCTTCATGTTCAAGGCTCTCTTCTGGATGTTCAATGACCTCTTCTTCTACTAGTTCAATCACAAGAAGTCTCCCTTTTTTACAACGATGCTCGCGGCTCCACAGTTCGTCGCAATGCCAACATAACCCCTTCGCAGATCGCTTCCGAAGCTCTTCTCTTGTCAACCTTTTTGGTGCAGGGGCTCGGCTAACAGTAGGGGGGGCTAAGGGCTTCGGTATTGCTGGTCGTGGAGCGACCCTAGTTCTCCGAGCTTCATGGTTCAATCGCTCCTCTTGAAGTCGTGCGAAAGAGATGACTGCCATAAGCGTGTACAATTGTCGCGCTTTAACTTCTCCCCGAATCTCCGGCTTTAAGCTCTCAATAAAGGTTCCCAATAGTTGTTTTTCAAACCAATCACGAGTTTGATTAGATAACCTTTCAAACCTGGTTTGGTACTCCTGAATGGTGGAGGTTTGTCAGATCTTTATTAGTTGTCCATCAATGTTCTCGTAATCGGTTAGTCCGAAGCGGATCAGCAGTCCTTCTTTGAATTGTTGATATGAGAGGACTCCATGAGTGTATTCAAACTAGTCAAACCACTGTATAGCATCCCTTTCAAGATGTATAGCGGCAATTTCCACCATAGATGCGTCCCCGATTTTGTGGTACCGAAAATATCGCTCCGCGCGCGAGATCTAACCAATTGGGTCTCCTTCTTCCCATCTAGGGAAGTCCACCCTCATGCGTGGATAGTAGGGATCAGTCATAGAGCCTCCCCTCTCTTGGAAGTCATCTTTTCGGTCAAAGCTCTCTCCTTGATGTGATTTCTTTGGGCTTGGTGGTCGGCCCAAACTGAGTTTAGTAAAGAGAGTCTAAATCTTATCTTCTATTCGCGTCTCGAAAGCTTCGAATTTAGCATTGATTGTCTCCCCAGATGTTATAGTATATGCCTCCAAATTTGTAATGTTAAGATCTCTCTTTTGTTGTCGGGTTAAAGGCATGTATCGATTGAGAGAAGTGGTGGTCGAAAGGGTTGGTGGATTGGTGGATGTGGGCTACGGTTTAGGTTTGTTTTGTGGCTGTTTTGGGTGTGGTTTGAGGGTGTGGTTTGGTGGAGTTTAAGGGCTGTGATGGTAGTGGATGAAGGTTAGGGAAAAAAAGTTTTAGATATGTGGTAGATGGCAGCAAAAGTTTGATAGAAATCGGTGGAAGTTGCTGCAGATAGGTGTTGTCTTATAAGAGTAGAATTGTCATCGAAGAAACACTGGTTTCTCGATGAAATATCCAACAAAAACCGAGAGATTTGAAGAGAAAATTTGACAGCAAAATCTCGATTTAGATAACAGCAATAATGACAAATTTAATCAAGAAAATTTCGGCAGTATAATAGCAAGAAAATTGTTGCAAGTTGCGATAGCAGAATTCTCGTTGAAAAATTCCAACGGTTTGCGACAAAAATTTACAGCAACACAAAAACGTTTTTAGAGATGAATTCCTCAATAGATCAATCTTAGATGGAAGCCAAGATGATTTGTGAAGCGTATAAGAAATGTCGTTCAAAAAAGATATGAAATAGATTGGTTAAAGGCAACAATATGCGGCTGAAATTTTTTGCAGTAATCCTTTATTCGCAAAGATGATAACTTTTGCGACGAAAGGAATTCGTAGTACGGGATAGATAAAAAGACTTCTTCTTGGTATTTTGAATGGAAAATTACAGCAGCAAAATGTATTGGTAATAGGAGAATAACATATCTCTGATGCAATTGGAGGTAACAACAGTAGATTGATTTGATTTACGGTAGAAGATAACAGTGGAGATGACGACGTCAAGAGCAATTGTGGGAATTGCTTGGTTAGTGGTGGGTGGTAGGGATGGCAGCAAAAGCAGCAAGATCACTGCTCTGATACCAGATGATAGAACCCCAGAGGAATTATATGTAGATTGATCTTTGAGGGGGGATAAACCCTTGGAACGCTATAGGGGTTCCTTCCTCCTAGAAGTCGGCCAAATGACTGCAATTGTAGATAGATCTTATTCCCAAAGAGATGGAGGCTACATACTTATATAGGGCTCCAAACTCTAGCCCTAGGGGCTGCTTCCTAAGTGAGTTACCCCTTTTGCCCTCAACCCTAACCAACCAGCCCAGTAAAAGGGGGCGGTGGCTAAGAAGCCTAAAGGCCCAAATATAAACCTTAGCCACTCTTATTTATAGGATAGAGGCAGCTATGTGAGGTTTATTACAATCTCACAAGGTTTTATTAGCTGCTTCTTAGTTGAGTAGGACCCAACCTTGCTAGGGTCCTATTATCCCTCAACGACAGAGTTGCGCACAAAGGCAGCGGCTGCCGAGGAAGCTGCGGACGACAACATCGAGGGTGAGTGAAGCTTCAAATGTGTCTGTTGGTAACGAAAGAAGCTTCGGACCTATCCCTCAGCAATGGAGGGAGCTGTGCATGAAAGCAGTGATAGTGGAGGGAGCTTTGGACTTATCCATTGGCAGCGGAGGAAGCTTTGGACCTATTTGTCAACGACAGAGGGAGCTATGCACGAAGGTAACAGTAGTGGATTAGAGATGGGTCTTGCAACGAGAGTCTAGGTTTCACTTTGGGGGGTGGGGTGGTGGGGTTTACTATTGGATTTTGTTGGTTCAATTGAACCAATGTTCACATTCTAGTTCAATTTTCTAGCATTCAATCAAGTGCTCGCCTAAGACTCCTGATGCCTAGGCTCAAGTGAGCAACTAGGCAACACTTCAGTGAAGCGCGTCGCCCGGACATTGTGCGAGGTGCTCGGGCCTCGCCTCACCTTGCCCGAGCACCTGGGTGCCTATTAAAAATACTGAGCTGCACACTTTTCATCTTATTGTCTACCTCCTCCTTTTTTCTCTTCCATCCTCTTGCATTTATATTAGTAACTCCTAGCAGATTCTCAATCAAAAAGCTTCAGGATTCCTGTTTTTCCTGTTACAACAGCCGAATATCTACTGTTTTCAGATGAAAATAAGACCAGCCACCCTATTATTGCTTAGGACCTTTCTATCTTTTCATGTCATAGTTCAACTTTCAAGTTATCATTCTTTTTATATGATGACAGCAATGTACAATTGCAAATGGTGCAGCATTCCTTGCAAACATAATTCCACTTCTTGTCTAGAGGGACATTTCCTTCCAAAGGTTTAGAATGACCTTTTACGTTCCACAACAATAATCCATCAGACTGTTCACCTTTCTATATATAACCATAATTATACAAAAAACAAAGGAAGATAAGAATAAATAGGCCGAAGAAGGAGTTCACTGGCGTTGATAATCAGAACTTCTGTTCTACTTGTAATGATCGAGACACAGCTTAACTCAAGAATCATCTTCTTTCACTTTATGATGCTCTCTCATTAATAAAACTTCAATAATACGCAGTATAATCATGATGAGCTTCACATATGTATTTTATGAAATATCTATGTCATACAAGAGATAAGACAATGTGTCACAAAACAACAATATTCATCATAATGCTATGCTTGAATTCGTGAACTTAAGAATACGTGAACAAGGTATCAGACGCTAATACTGAAGTATATAACAAAATTGGTAATGTCATACAGACACGCCATTCTTTTCTTTCAGGATCCACCACACCTACCAATCTGGCCATTTAGATTAGAATTGGCAAGGGGCGAGTAGCGAGCAGCAATAGGCGCGCGATGTCTGCGCCAAGACTTCGCCATAACAGCGATCAAATTCCTGAAATGAGCTCAGATTTCACGCAGAATAAAGCTCATACATAAAGGGGCCATAAAACATCCCATTGACTTCGACATGATGCGAAACCAAATCGATGTGAGTTTACTAAAGTACGCGATCCAGCATAGTTTCAATCCATGGAACTAGAAACTTATCCAGCGGCGAGATGACTCTATCAGAGAGGAGGAAGTGAGAGGACGAGAGGTACCTCTGGCGGGTAGGCTGAGGGAATCCCGCAAAGCTCGACGAGGAATACGGGGTATTGTATCTAAGGCGTGCGACGAGATCGATCTAAACCCTAGTCTTAACCCCGCGAGATACACCAACAGAAATGCCGCCGGTTGTGGAACTCGGATCCTCTCCCGTGCTGGCGCCTATCCATTACCGCGCATGACCTGCGTCCATCACACTTCTTGATGCACTTAGCAACCTGATCGGCTCCCGATCGACGGTCCAGACGTATGAGCAAACCTTCCACCCCGATCGCATCTTCCCCGTCGTGTCACGTGCGTTCAACGTGGAGGTCTTCCTTTTGCAGATGACGCATGGAGGGTCAACTCATACGAGTCTCCCTCTCACCTTCTTATACGTGGCATGTAATTTCCATAGTATCGTACCTCTTCTTGACTAAGATGAAAACTTTTTATCATGTGATATGTATATTTGTGAGCATACTTACTTGTAATTAAATTATAATTATATGAGAAGACATGATCATGAAGATGCTAATGCTAATGGGTATGGAGATACGCTAAGATATCAATAGAACTGATAAGGATGAGACGAATAATCACCGAGTATGGAGATGCACCGAGACACACTTAGATCTTTATGTATATGATCAAACCTTTGGCTCGGGCCTGATCACTTAGGCTTTGGTCCATGATCATCTAGTGTGGATGCGTATATATATATATATATATATATATATATATATATATATATATATATATATATATATATATATATATATATATGTATATATGATATATATTTCTACGCTTACTAGTATTGAATCTCATATTTTGATGATTAAATTAATTGATGTGTTTGTCATCTAATGTGCATTTAAGTGACGCAAGACTAGCTTAAATAAGAAAAGGTAAATTGATTAAAGTATGAGGAATTGGACATTGGGCTGAAGCAAACATGTAAGAAGATTGGACCTCGGGCCGGAGGATTGGTCAACGTGTCGGTAGAAGGCTTCGGTCCGTAAATTCGGGTATCGGGCCAAGAAGATCGGACATTACGCTAAGGAGATTGGATGTTGCGAGAAGACAACATGCTAATTGGATAATACACCGAAGGAAAGGATGATGCACCGAAAGAACTAATGACATGCCGAATAACATAGGATTCACTTGCAATCGATTATGTCTAGATCGAATTAGTTTAGAGTCTAATTGAGTTGGTTTAGAATGTAATTAGGCCAACTTAATTAGGAGCTAACTAGGCCCAAGTTTTGTTAGGATCGAGAGCACTAAGAGGGGGGGGGGGATGAATTAGTGCAGCGAAAATTTTTCAACGATTAAAACGAAAGCTGCGTTCGTTCGATAAAAAACGATTTACGTCTAAGTGCAGATTTAGAAAGTTCTGAACTTAGAAACTTGTTCGTAAGATCGCAGAAGGCAGTAAGCAGTTATGATTGAAATCAAAACGCAAACGTAAACTGAAATATGATGATCGTACGAGAAAAGCCGATTTACGTCTAAACGCAGATTCGGAAAATTCTGAACTTAGAAACTTATTCGTAAGATCGCAGAAGGCAGTAAACAGTTATGATTGAAATCAAAAAGTAAACGTGAACTGAAATATGATGATTGTACGAGGAAAGCCGATTTACGTCTAAACGCAGATTTACGTCTAAATGCAGATTTACGTCTAAACGCAGATTTACATCTGAAACTTGAAACTCGTTCGTAAAATTGCAGAGGGCAGTAAGCTATTGAGAAGTTTGCAGTGAAGGTAAAATACTCAAAGGAAATGCAAACCGAGATTTAGAGTGGTTCGGTCAATCTTGACCTACTCCACTTTTGGCTTCCTCCACCGACGAGGTCACCGACGTCAACTAGAGGCCTTCCTTCAATAGGCGAAGGCCAACCACCCTCTTACAGATTCACTCCTTTTGACGGGCTTAGGAGACAACCCTTACAGAAGTTTTCTCTCCTCTCTTTACAACTCAAACTTGAAGAATAGAAAGAGGAGAACTAGCAGTTTTGAGCTCTAAGAAACACAGAAAGACAGTAAGATTTTGAGTGTGTGTTCTGTGCTTTCAGTGCTGAATGGGTGGGGTATTTATAGGCCCCAACCCAGTTCAAATTTGGAGCTCAATTCTGTCAATTCCCGGAATTCCGGGATCAGGCGGTTGCACCTCCTGACTGGGGCGGTTGCACCTCCTGATTGGGGCGGTTGCACCACCTAGCAGAGCTCGAAGACTGAGCCTCTGGGCGGTGCCACCTCTATCAGGGGCGGTTGCACCTCTCTGCCAGAGCTCGAAGACCGAGCTCAGGCGGTTGCACCGCCTGACTGGGGAGGTTGCACCGCCTGGTAGAGCTCGAAACTTGAGCTCTGGCGGTGCTACCTCTTGACAGAAGAGGTTGCACCGCCCAGTCTCGCTCGGAGACTGAGCCTGGGGCGGTGCCACCTCTTGGCTGGGGCGGTTGCACCTTCCACAGCAATCAGGGTCCGAATGGGTTAATCCATTCGGCCCAATTTGATTCTTTCAGGGGCCCAATTGCCCCAAGATTAAGCTAATGGGATCACCTCCCATTTCTAACTTAATCAATGTGCTAACTACGATTATTTCCTAAGACATATTCTGCAGCTTGCTCCGGTGCGTCAATTGCTTCTTCCGGTAAGTTTCCGGCGAACTTCCGTCGATCATCCGACGAACCCTCGGTGATCCTCCTGCGGACTTCCGGCAAACTCCTGGACTTGTGACGATCCACTTGGCAAGTTCCGACGAGCTCCTTTGGCAAGCTTCTGGACTTCTCGGATTTGTTCCTGCAGAACCTCTGACGACTGTCCGAACTTCCGTTGAGCTCTTGAACTCCCAACGTGATCATTGTCATGACTCCGGCGCAACTCCTGCTGCATGTCTTACTTTCATCGTAGTTAATCCTGCACACTTATCTCAACACACATATTAGACATACAATTGACAATTGATTTCATCATCCAAATCCGAGATTCAACAATCTCCCCCTTTTTGATGATGACAATCAATTGATAATGGAGTTAATCTTAACTCCCCCTGTCTATATGCTATACTTCTTGAATTTAAAAACTTTATAAATTCAAGAGATATATTCCCATCATGATTCCTATCATGATGTATCTCTTTGAAGATGATGTCAAGGCTTGACATTCATTTTCAAATATAACAAGTTTGAATGATGGTAATTGTAGCAATTATTTTGTAAGATATCGACATGTAAAGCTGTGAAGCAAGATTTTGATATCATTACATGATGTACACATTTCAAATATTTTAGCAGGTGTAGCATTGCATCACATGGTAAGATATCAGTTCGTACGATGCAAATTTTTGTTTGATATCTTGTTACAGGGCATATAGTAGTGATAGCAATCATATATTTCTTGGTGATGCAAGTATGGCCTAATCATAGCATCAGTAGTGATAGCAACCATATCAACATTAGTGATAGCAAACATATCAGCATAAGTGATAGCAACCATATCATCATATCAATTCATATATTTCTCCCCCTTTGTCATCAACAAAAAGCATGGTAGATGTGATTCCAGGAGAACAATATAAGCAGGTTATCAAGCACATAAAGGAAGGCATGACACATATAATACTTTGAATACCTCTTCTCCTTGTATGTTATTATTCTTTGTGTATGAAAGAGGAAACTCATTTTTTTTAAAAAAAATTACATAAGAGTGTACAGGAAAACCCTATTTTTAGCATTCAAATTGTTAAGTAAATCCGAAAATGAGATAAACTTTTCCATGCATTCGGACATGAGTAAGCTACTGATTTTCAAGGACAAAACATAATTTCATACATGTTATTTGATCAAGTGATACCAAGGCATGTAATAGTAATCAGGTGAATTGATCATTCAATAAAGTCCGAAAAATAATTTTAACTAGTTTAAGTATTCGGACACATCAACATTCATAATTCTCTTCTTATAAAATCAAATTGTTCTTCACTTAGAGGTTTTGTAAAAATATCAGCTAGTTGATGTTTAGTATCAATGAACTCTATAATTACATCATGATTCGTAATATGATCTCGTATAAAGTGATGTCTGATATCAATATGTTTTGTTCTTGAGTGTTGTATAGGGTTCTTTGTTAAGCATATTGCACTTGTGTTATCACATTTAATTGGAATATTTTTAAGATGAACTTTATAATCTTCTAAGGTGTTTTTCATCCATACAACTTGTGCATAGCATGCACTTACTGCAATATAGTCAGCTTCGGTTGTTGATAGTGCAACCGAGTTTTGTTTCTTAGATGACCAGGAAACAAGGGCATGTCCTAAGAATTGACATGTTCCTGATGTGCTTTTTCTATCTAATCTATAGCCAGCAAAGTCCGCATCAGCATAAGCAATTAACTCAAGATTCTCTGATTTTGGATACCATAATCCTAGATTTATGGTACCATTAAGATATCTGAGTATTCTTTTAACTGCTTTGAGATGAGATATCTTAGGGTTTGATTGAAATCTAGCATAAAGTCCTATCATACCCCTATCATACACTGAACATGATGTCTGGTCTTGTTGCAGTGAGGTAAAGTAAACTTCCTATCATACCCCTATAAGTTTTTTGATCAAAGCTTACTCTACTTTCATCAATTTCTAACTTAGTGGAGGTGCTCATAGGAGTGTTAATGGCTTTTGAGTTCTTCATATTAAACTTCTTTAGTAAATTCATAGCATATTTAGTTTGACTAATAAAGATGCCATTGCTTAGTTGTTTGATTTGTAAACCTAAGAAGAATGTTAACTCTCCCATTAAACTCATTTCGAATTCAAGACTCATAGTTTTAGCAAAAGATTCACAGATAGATTCATTCGTAGAACCAAAGATAATATCATCAACATAAATTTGAACAATGAGAAAATTATTTTCAAAATTCTTGATGAATAATGTAGTATCAACCTTGCCTTTTATGAAATTATTTTCAATGAGAAAAGAACTAAGTTTCTCATACCAAGCCCTTGGAGCTTGTTTTAAACCATAGAGAGCTTTAGTTAATCTAAACATATGATTAGGGAGACTATTATTTTCAAATCCAGGAGGTTGTTCAACATAGACTTCTTCGGAAATAAAGCCATTAAGAAAAGCGCTTTTAACATCCATTTGAAACAACTTAAAATTATTACTACTAGCGTAGGCAAGGAGCATCCTTATGGCTTCTAATCGAGCCACAAGAGCGAAGGTTTCTTCATAATCGATACCTTCTTCTTGGTTAAAACCTTTGGCCACTAATCTAGCCTTGTTTCTAACCACGATACCATTTTCATCTTGCTTGTTTCTAAAGACCCATTTAGTACCAATAACTAAATGGTCATTTGGCCTAGGAACAAGCGTCCACACGTCATTTCTCTCAAATTGATTCAATTCATCTTGCATTGCGATAATCCATGAATCATCTTTCATGGCTTCATCAACACATTTGGGTTCAATTTGGGAGAGAAAGGCGGCGTTGACACAAAAATTTTTAAAAGAAGATCGTGTTTGAACCCCCTTTGATGTGTCCCCCAAGATTAGCTCCTTAGGATGAGCATCTACATACTTCCAATCCTTGGGTAAGGAAATCTGGGAAGTGGATGCATCCAAGTTGCCAGTTGGAGACGGGGTTTCATTTAAATTCAAGGAATCAAAATTAACATCATCATCAAGATCATTTTTCCTAATTTCGGAAATCTCATTGAAAACAACATGAATGGATTCTTCAATAATTAAAGTTCTTTTTATTGAAGATACGAAAAGCTTTAGAAACCGAAGAATAACCAAGAAAGATTCTTTCATCGGATTAGCATCAAATTTTCCTAAGTTATCATTTTTATTCAAGATAAAACACTTACACCCAAAGACTTTAAAATATGAAACATTGGGTTTTTTGTTATTCCATAACTCATAAGGAGTTTTAGTGAGTAGGGGTCTTACTAGAACTCTATTCAAAATATAGCATGCAGTGTTTACGGCTTCGGCCCAAAAATATTTGGGTAGGCTATGTTCATTCAACATGGTTCTTGCCATTTCTTGTAAATTTCGATTTTTTCTTTCTACTACCCCATTTTGTTGAGGATTTCTTGGAGTAGCGAAATTATGATTGTATCCATTGAGTTCACAGAATTCTTGGAAATCATGGTTTTGAAATTCTCCACCGTGATCACTTCTAATTGACGAAATCATAGAACCCTTCTCATTTTGAACAAGTTTACAAAACTTGGTAAAATATCTAAAGCATTCATTTTTCTGTTTTAAGAAGTAGGTCCATGTATATCTGCTATAGTCATCAACAATGACAAAGACGTATTTGCTACCTCCTAGACTCGATGTAGAGATTGGTCCGAACAAGTCCATATGGATCAATTGTAAGGGCCTAGAGGTGCTTATTTGATTCTTAGTCTTGAAACTACCCTTAATTTGTTTACCTAATTGGCAAGCATCACATACATTATCTTTGATGAACTTGATATGAGGAATTCCTCTTACAAGTTCTTTAGATGATATTTGAGTGATTAGTTTCATGCTAGCATGACCTAATCTTCTATGCCATAGCCAAGCATCCTCATTTAAAACCGAAAAACACATTTCATTACACAAATCATTTATGTCAATAGTGTATACGTTATTTTATTTTAATGCAATCATGGACATGTTTTTATGTGGTTTTTCAATGATGCAAGCATTAGATTCGAATTTGACGGTGTATCCTTTATCACATAATTGACTAATGCTCAAGAGGTTATGTTTTAAACCATCAACTAACAAAACATCTTCAATAAAGAAGTTGGATTTGTTACCTATGGTTCCTTTGCCAATGATTTTACCTTTGTTGTTATCTCCGAAGGTGACATAGCCTTCGTCTATGATAGTGAGCTTAGAGAATTGAGATGGATCTCCGGTTATATGCCTTGAGCATCCACTATCAAGGTACCATCTCTTGCTCCTAGCTTGCGATGGTGTAGGTTTCTACAAGAAAGGATGATTTTTAGGTACCCATTTGCTTTTGGGTGCCTCAAAGATAGATCTACATTGTTTATCATGTTGCATAGAGTTTATCATGGTTCCTTTAGGAACCCAAGTCAGTTTGTTTGGACTTATTTTCTTGAATGGACAATAATGCGTCTTGTGTCCAAATTTGTAACAAAAGTTGCATTTGGTTTGGTGTTGAACATGTAAGATGGGGCCTTTTATGAAGGTGGTTGGATTTAGGTGAGAACTTCTCACAAATCCAATTCCACTCCTTTTTGGAATGTGACCCTTGTTTGCAAGGATCATGTTCAATGACTTGCTACCAACCTCGAATTTCTTCAAGGTGTCCTTAAGTAGCAGGTTTTCTTTTTGGAGAGTTTCTAGATCATGGCATTTGATACATGAATTTAAACTATCATGATATTCAATTTTTAACTTATCAAAATCACAAGTAAGACTATCATGCTCCTTTTTTAGCAGTTTGTATTTTCTATTGATAATCTTGCATTCATCAAATAAGTCATGGAAGGCATTTAATAATTCATCGAAAGATAAATCTGCATCTAATAAATTTGTTACCTCCTCTCCGATGGCCATTAAGGCATAATGAGCAACTTGCTCGGTGTTGGATTCCTCTTCTTCGGACGCGCTCGAATCATCCCATGTTGCTTTGAGCGCCTTCTTCTTTGTTGTTCTCTTTTTGGCTTGTGGACAATCACTCTTGTAGTGTCCCGACTTTTTGCACTCATAGCAAATAACTTGATCCTTCTTGGGTTCAAGTTTATTTTTAGTATCATTCTTAACCTTGTTTCTTTTAATGAACTTTTTAAGTTTTCTTGTTAGAAGTGCCAAGTCATCGTCACAGTCCTCATCACTTGAGTTTTCTCTCAAGTGGTCTTCTGAAGTTTTAAGTGCCATATCCTTCCTATTCTTTGGAAGGATGTCTTCTTGCTCTTCATGAGCTTTACAAGTCATCTCGTAGGTCATTAATGACCCGATTAGTTCTTCAAGAGGGAAGTTGTTTAGATCTTTTGCCTCTTGAATAGCAGTGACTTTAGGATCCCAACTCTTAGGAAGGGATCTTAGAATCTTATTTACGAGCTCAAAATCCGAAAAACTTTTTCCGAGTCCTTTTAAACCGTTGACGACATCCGTGAAACGGGTAAACATGTCACCAATAGTCTCACTCGGTTTCATTCGGAAAAGTTCGAAAGAGTGTAACAAAAGATTAATTTTTGACTCTTTCACTCTACTTGTGCCTTCATGAGTCACTTCGAGTGTGTGCCAAATATCAAATGCAGTTTCACAAATCGAAACACGATTAAACTCGTTTTTATCAAGTGCGCAAAATAAGGCATTCATAGCCTTTGCATTGAGAGCAAAAGCCTTCTTCTCCAAATCATTCCAATCGATCATTGGAAGAGAAGACTTCGAAAAACCATTTTCGACAAGATTCCAAAGTTCAAAATCCATAGAAATAAGAAAGATCCTCATTCGGGTCTTCCAATAGGTGTAGTCCGTCCCATTGAACATGGGTGGACGTGTAATAGAATGGCCCTCTTGGTTTCCGATGTAAGCCATCTCTCTTGGGTTTTAATCCGTTTGAGAGTTAACCCCGCTCTGATACCAAATGCTAGGATCGAGAGCACTAAGAGGGGGGGGGGGAGGGTGAATTAGTGCAGCGAAAATTTTTCAGCGATTAAAACGAAAGCTGCGTTCGTTCGATAAAAAACGATTTACGTCTAAGTGCAGATTTAGAAAGTTCTGAACTTAGAAACTTGTTCGTAAGATCGCAGAAGGCAGTAAGCAGTTATGATTGAAATCAAAACGTAAACGTAAACTGAAATATGATGATCGTACGAGAAAAGCCGATTTACGTCTAAACGCAGATTCGGAAAATTCTGAACTTAGAAACTTATTCGTAAGATCGCAGAAGGCAGTAAACAGTTATGATTGAAATCAAAACGTAAACGTGAACTGAAATATGATGATTGTACGAGGAAAGCCGATTTACGTCTAAACGCAGATTTACGTCTGAACCTTGAAACTCGTTCGTAAAATTGCAGAGGGCAGTAAGCTATTGAGAAGTTTGCAGTGAAGGTAAAATACTCAAAGGAAATGCAAACCGAGATTTAGAGTGGTTCGGTCAATCTTGACCTACTCCACTTTTGGCTTTCTCCACCGATGAGGTCACCGACGTCAACTAGAGGCCTTCCTTCAATAGGCGAAGGCCAACCACCCTCTTACAGATTCACTCCTTTTGACGGGCTTAGGAGACAACCCTTACAGAAGTTTTCTCTCCTCTCTTTACAACTCAAACTTGAAGAATAAAAAGAGGAGAACTAGCAGTTTTGAGCTCTAAGAAACACAGAAAGACAGCAAGATTTCGAGTGTGTGTTCTGTGCTTTCAGTGCTGAATGGGTGGGGTATTTATAGGCCCCAACCCAGTTCAAATTTGGAGCTCAATTCTGTCAATTCCCGGAATTTCGGGATCAGGCGGTTGCACCTCCTGACTGGGGCAGTTGCACCGCCTGGCAGAGCTCGAAGACTGAGCCTCTGGGCGGTGCCACATCTGTCATGGGCGGTTGCACCTCTTTGCCAGAGCTCGAAGACCGAGCTCAGGCGGTTGCACCGCTTGATTGGGGAGGTTGCACCGCCTGGCAGAGCTCGAAACTTGAGCTCTAGCGGTGCTACCTCTTGACAGAAGAGGTTGCACCGCCCAGTCTCGCTCGGAGACTGAGCCTGGGGCGGTGCCACCTCTTGGCTGGGGCGGTTGCACCTCCCACAGCAATCAGGGTCCGAATGGGTTAATCCATTCGGCCCAATTTGATTCTTTCAGGGGCCCAATTGCCGCAAGATTAAGCTAATGGGATTACCTCCCATTTCTAACTTAATCAATGTGCTAACTATGATTATTTCCTAAGACATATTTTGCAGCTTGCTCCGGTGCGTCAATTGCTTCTTCCGGCAAGTTTCCGGCGAACTTCCGTCAAGTTTCCGGCGAACTTCCGTCGATCATCCGACGAACCCTCGGTGATCCTCCTGCGGACTTCCGGGAAACTCCTGGACTTGCGATGATCCACTTGGCAAGTTCCGACGAGCTCCTTTGGCAAGCTTCTAGACTTCTCGGATTTGTTCCTGTAGAACCTCCGACGACTGTCCGAACTTCCGTCGAGCTCTTGAACTCTCAACGTGATCATTGTCATGACTCCGGCGCAACTCCTGCTGCATGTCTTACTTTCATCGTAGTTAATCCTGCACACTTATCTCAACACACAGATTAGACATACAATTGACAATTGATTTCATCATTAAAATCCGAGATTCAACAAGTTTGGGTTGTGTTGGGCTAAGTGAAAGGCCCAAACAATGACTCAAACTAGTGGAACCATCTGTGGCATAGTCTTCGAGACTGTGTCAGGCAGTGGTACCGCTCAAACTCAATCTCCGAGAGACTATCAAGCTATGGTACCGCCTAGACATTGTCTCCCAAGCGGTGGTACCGCCAGGTTGGGCTATGGTACTGTCCAATGTCAGTGTTGCAAGCAGTGGTACCACCAGCACAAGCGTTGGTACCGCTAGCACCCCGAAAATCGGGGATGAGACACTTTTAGGCTCTAAGTTTGAATCCACTTAAGGCTTATAAATACCTTTTACAAGCGCTCACTCCTTTCTAAATAGAATTCTAAACTTATAACTAGAGGAGGGGATCTCTCAAGTGATTGCTATAGCGTTTTCCCACTTTTAAGCTCTCTGTGCTTGTTATAGCGTTTTCCCACTTTTAAGCTCTAAGTTTGAATCCACTTAAGACTTATAAATACCTCTCTCATCCCTGGTTAGCATATACAAGCACAGAGAGCTTAAAAGTGGGAAAACGCTATAGCAATCACTTGAGAGATCCCCTCCTCTAGTTCTAAGTTTAGAATTCTATTTAGAAAGGAGTGAGCGCTTGTAAAAGGTTGTCTCCTAAACCTATAAAAAGGAGAAGAGAGGTGTAAAAAGGTAGTTGATCTTTGTCCATTGAAAGAAGAGCGTTAGTGGATGCTGGTGGTCTCGACGGAAGAGGAATCGACAGAGTAGATATAGGTCACGATGACTGAACCACTATAAAAATCTGGTTTGCATTTACTTCTTGCTATTTACCTTTATTGCAAATTGAATTCTTATTTTCACTACGCTTTCGTATGCTTTCAAGTTAAGCATTTCCGATATCGGTTTTCATCGAACGAAAATATTTTCAAAACTAATAATTTTATCCGTTGCACTAATTCACCCCCCCCCTCTTAGTGCCGACTCGATCCTAACAGTTGGCATCACAGTCACAGTTTTTCTTATTTGGTTTAAAAACTAAGAGAATGGCTCTTTCAATAGGGTCACTCTATCATTCGTCTTCCCATGTTCAATGGGACGGACTACACATATTGAAAAACTCGAATGAGAGTTTTATTGATTTATTTAGATTTCAATATATAAAATATCATTGAAAATGGTTTTCAAAAGTCTTATAATCCAATGAATGAATATAATGATTTAGATAAGAATTTTTTTTTTTTGAATGCTAGAGCTATAAATGCTCAATTTTGTGCTTTAGACAAAAATAAATTTAATCGGGTTTCTATTTGCGAAATAGCTTATGACATTTGGTATACTCTTGAAATCACACACGAATGCACTAGTAGAGTTAAAGATTCTAAAGTTAATCATTTAATGCATGATTTTGAATTGTTTCGTATGAAACCAAGCGAAACTATTATTAACATATACACTCATTTTACGAATATCGTCAATAGTTTGAAAGCATTTGGTAGAAGTTTTTTGAATCTTGAACTTATTAATAAAGTTTTACGATCTCTTTCTAAAAATTGGGATTCGAAAGTAATGACAATACAAGAATCAAAGAATTTGAACTATTTTTCTATTGAAGAACTTATCGGGTCATTAATGACCTATGAAATGACATACAAGGTACATGATGAACTTGATGAACATGAGAACAACCTTCCAAAGAACAAAAAGGACTTTGCACTTAGAATAAAAGAAGACCACTCAAGCGAAAGCTCAAGTGATGATGACATAGAACTCCTTACAAGTAAATTTATAAAATTTATAAAATATGAAATTAAGAATATAAATGAACTTAAAAAGAATGAGCTACCAAAGAAGAAGAAAGTATTCAAGGCGGCTTGGGATGAATCGAGTTCATCCAAAGCTGAAGAACAAACCAATAAAGGCGAGGGGGGTAAACTACGCCTTAACAACTTTCGACGATGAGGTAACCAAAACCCCTTTACTTTATTTTGAAATTACTTGATGTTTTTCATGAGTTATTTTTAATTAGTTAGTAAATAAAAAAAAAGGATCATGCTAGTAATTTTAAAAATAATAATGACAATTTCATGTTTTATAAAAATACAACAAAATGTTAGATATAAATCTAATACTTGTGCACAAAATAAAATTAATCTTATGTATGTTCTTAAGAACCAATTATGTATATTTTGATGATTTTGGTATAACTTTTCGATTTTGATTAAAATCCCTTTACTTTATTTTGAAATTACTTAATGTTTTTCATGAGTTATTTTTAATTAGTTAGTAAATAAAAAAAAAGGATAATGCTAGTAATTTTAAAAATAATAATGACAATTTCATGTTTTATAAAAATACAACAAAATGTTAGATATAAATCTAATACTTGTGCACCAAATAAAATTAATCTTATGTATGTTCTTAAGAAGCAATTATGTATATTTTGATGATTTTGGTATAACTTTTCGATTTTGATTAAAAATGTCTTATGTTCAATGAAACCATGCTTGATGATCTAATAATACATAATGATCATGTTTAATGAGTTTATATTTCGAAATTATGTATGATGATTCTTGTGATTTATGGATTATTGATCTTTGTTGTAATGAAAGTTCTTTTTCGGTTTTAAACGTTGATGCATGTTTTTATTTGGTATAAAAATTTGGGCATGCTTATATGAAATCAATCATGTGAATTGAAACACTAAAAAAAGGAAAGGTTTCTCCTTGAAAAATTTCTTTTTTTTTACTTTATCGATTTTTCAAAAAGAAGATTAATGAATCTATTTATGTTATTTTATAAATCTCTTGAACTATTAAAGTGATTTTGATGACTTAGATTTGAATGAGTTATTAATCCAAATCACGATCTTGATTTCTTGATATTTGATACTTGAAATCTTTCTTTGAATTGAGATCATTTTTTCCTTGTTTCTTTTTGCTATTCACTAAAGAGAATATTTATCAAAATGAATCATGTCTTTTGGTATTCACATGATCTTATATTTCATGATACAATTTATATAATTCCTTGTATTCATGAAGTATATCTCATCACCAAATTTTCTTGTTATCCTTCATGTGATGATATAAAATTATGCAATACTCATGATATTATGTTGATACATACAAAAAAGTTATGATCATGCATGGTAGGATGTAATGTAATTTGATAAATTGATACCATCATGATGTGAAATATTTATGATTTGGAATGATGCATGCAATACTTATGATTTCATTATGATGATGTATATGATGTATTGCATGTGATGTGAATCATGATTAAAATTGCTTTGACTTGAATTCAATTTGAATTCAAGGTTTATTTCAATTATAGCATATTGAAATAAGAATGACACTTTATCTTTGTCATAATTTGAAAATTGATGTAAAGGGAAATGAATTACTGTATTGTTATTCCCCTCTTTTTGCCAATGATAAATGGGGAGAAAGAATTGCTAGTGTGCACATCTCAAAAGATAGATTTGCTAGCATGCACATCACAAAGAAAATCAAATTTTGCTAGCTTACATGATGTAAAATTTGCTAGTTGGCATGATGTAAAACTTGCTAAAATTCCAAACCTACAAGCTTTCTTATCTCAAAAGAGAAGCAAGAAGTGCTATCTTGCAAATATCAAGAGAAGCAATGTTTACCAAGTTACACATTTCAAGAAGATGCAAAAACATACTATCTTGTACAATTCAAAAGCTACTAGCATATATGTTGTAAAGCTTGCATATCTCAAACACTTAATAGTTGCACTTCTCTTTTTTGTTGATTACAAAGGGGGAAAAGTTATAATAATGATCATACAAGGAATGATGTATTGAAATTTTGATTATGTATAATTTTGTGATGATATGTGTTAGGAAAGGGGTTGGCACTAAGAGGGGGGTGAATTAGTGCATCAGATAAAAACGTCGGTTTCGAAAAATTCTTTCATACGATAAAATCGAACTTGGAAATGCTTAACTTTAAAAGCGAAGTAAGAGCATATTGAAGGCAGTTTGCAGTTAATGTAAATTGCATGAAGTAAATGTAAACCAGAGAACACACTAATTTTATAGTGGTTCGGTCATCGTGACCTACATCCACTCCGTCGATTCCTCTTCCGTCGAGGCCACCGACATCCACTATTGATCTTCCTTTAATAGGCGAAGATCAACCTCCTTCTTACACCCCTCTTCTCCTTTTACAGGGTTTAGGAGACAACCCTTACAAGCACTCACTCCTCTCTCAAATTATTCTAACACTTATACTAGAGGAGGATTCTCACAAGATATTTCTACAGTGTTTTTTCCTTTTTAAATTCTCTGTGCTTATATCTTTTAACCAGGGATGAGAGGGGTATTTATAGGCTTCAAGTTGATTCAAACTTGGAGCCTAAAAACCTCTCATCCTGGTCTGGGCGGTACCACTACCTATGCTGGGCGGTACCACCGCTAGTGTCAGTCTGACACTAACACTGCACTGGGCGGTACCACCGCCTAGACCGACGGTACCACCGCCTGACACAGTCTTGGAGATTGTACCACGATGGTGCCACCTCTTGGGTCACTGTTTGGGCCTTTCATTAGGCCCAACACAGTCCTTACATGGGCCCAATTGGCCCCTAATTGGGTTGGCCCAAATCCAAACCCAATTACGTGCTAACTACGATTTCTAAGACATATTCTAAGCTAAACAAGTCCATAAGTCTAGTTTCTTCTAGCGAGCTTCCGACGAACTTCTAACGAACTTCCGGCGATCTCTCGGCAATGTTCCAGCGGACTCCCAGTAAGCTCCTGGACTTCACGACGATCTTCTTGGTGAGTTCGGATGAGCTTCTCTAGCAAGCTCCGAGACTTCTCAACTAGTTTCGATAGAACTTCTGATGAACGTCCAGACTTCCGACGAACTCTCGAACTCCCAACGGAATCGCATCATTGACTCCGGGACTTCATTTTGCTTTATGCCTTGCTATCATAGTTAATCCTGCACATATAAAAACACATTTCGATCTAGACAATTAATACTAAGCATTAATTATGTTGTCCGGCATGTCATTGGTCCCTCGACGCTTCGTCCGATTCTTTGGCGCATCATCCTCTCTTGCGGCCTATTGCCCAATCGGCCAGTTGACTTCGCAACTCCGATATCCTTGGCGTAATATCCGCTCTTCTTGGCCCGATGCCTGAATCCATGGCTCGAAGCCTTCTATCGATACATCGACCGATCTTCTGGCCCGATGTCCAATCTTCTAACATGTTTTCCTTTGTCCTAACATGATTCTTCCTACTTTAATTATCTCATCCTGATCGAAGCATCCTGAATCACTCAAAATGCAGATCAAATCATAAATACTTATCAATTGGTTTCATCATCAAAATCCGAGATTCAATAATTTCTCCCTTTTTGATGATGACAACCAATTGATGACGGAGTTAACCTTAACTCCCGGAGTTTAAACAAACTCCCCCTATCAATATGCCATATTGATAGAACCTTGAATTCAAGCTGAATTCAAGTCATTGCAAATTTCATCATAAATATTTGCAACACGTCATCATATATTACATGATCATACTTCTCCCCCTTTATCATCAACAAAAAGAAGAAGTTCCAACTATCAAGTGTTTGGATATAGAAGTTCAAATCATTGCATAATTAACATAATCTCTAGTTTTATCATCATGCAATTTTGCTATCATCATAGATATGCAAGGTAGTAAGATAGCAAGTTCTACAACGTACAAGCTAGCAAATTTTATAACATTTTAGAACATACAAGCTAGCAGTTTTTGTGTGTTCAAGATAGGAAATTCTACATCATGCAAGCTAGCAGTAATTAGAGATGTGCAAGTTTAGCATGTTTGCTTTTCTTTTGCAATATGCAAGTTGCAAGTTTTTCTCCTTACAATTTGTGAGCTAGCAAATTTTACACATATGAAAGTTGGCAAAGTTTTGCATCTTTTGAGATAAGCAAGCTTTTTGCTTCTCTTTATGATATGCAAACTAGCAACTGTTGCTTTTCTTTGTGATGCATAAGTTAGCAAATTTTGCTTCATTCTTGAATTATGCAAGCTACTCTTTCTCTTTGAGATGTGCACATTAGCAACTCTTTCTCCTCCTTTGTCATTGGCAAAAAGAGGGGAAGAATACAATTTTATAGTTCTTTTCCCTTTACATCAATTTTTACATTATGAGAATAATAAATTTGCATTATAAATATAATATCGAGTTTATCATTCAAGCTACCATATATTTTTTTTTGTTCTCTTTTGCATTGTGTAAGCTAACAATCACCTTTTTCTTTTACAATAATGATTCAATCATATCATATGATATACAAATCATAAATATTTCAAATCATGATAGTATCAAAAAATCAAATTACATTACATCCTACCATGCATGATCATAACTTCACATTTATATGCATCAAAATAATATCAAGAGTATTTCATGCATTATTTTATATCATCATATGAAAAATATTAAGAGAATTTTGGTGATGAGATGCATAAATAATGAAGATAAATTGTGAGTATCAAGAGACATATTATGATTCCTTTTTTAATAACTCAAATAGTGAAAAGAAAGAATCATAGTAGATAATCTTGATTTATAAAAAGAATTTTCAAGTTATAATTCCGAGAAATCAAGATAAAAATCATGGTTAGATGAAACTCATTCAAATCATCAAAATCACTTTTAACAGATTCAAAATGACATAAACAACTTTATCAATCTCTTAGTGAAAAATTGATAAGATAGAGAAAAAAAATTTCAAGAAAAATATTTTTCTCCTTTTAGATGTTTTAATTCATGTGATTTATTTCATTTATGCTAAATAAAAATATGCATCAATGTTTAAAAACCGAAAAAGCCACTTTCATTACCGTAAAAATCGATAATCTATAAATCTCAACAATCATCATGCATAATTTTGAAATTTATTAAGCATGATCATTATGCATGACATCAAAACATGGTTTCAAAATATTTAATATTTTCATTATATAATTACATCATTATGCAACATCGAAATTGATTTCATCAAACATAAAGCATTTTCCATCAAGATCATTTTGTTTGTTGTAGTCATGCATTTTTCTTTTTAGGTGAATCTAACTTTTCATGCTTAGTTTTCCAAACAAAGCTTAGTTTTCCATACAAAAGCCATGCATCATCATTAAGCATGATATCAAACCTCTTAATATTTTCATTAAGACATCAAGCATGATTTCAATCAAAATTGGAAATCATCAAGATACACATTATTTCTTTTTGAAAAACATACATAGGATCATCATTAGATTTAAATCTAACATTTTATTCCTTTAACATAAAATATGTAATTTTTATTATCATTTTCAAAATAACTAGCATGATTATAATTTTTGCATTTTCATTTCATTTTTAAACATGTAATTTTCAAGAAAAATAATTATTCTAAACTAAATTAAAAATAACTCATGAAAAACATCATGTAATTTCAAAATAAATTAATGGTATTTTGATTATCTCATCGTTGAAAGTCGTTGAGGCGTAGTTTGCCACCTCGCCTTTGTTGATTTTCTTCTCGTCTTCGGATGAGCTTGATTTGTCCAAAATTGCTTCCTTCTTCTTGTGTTCATAACAACTAGTTGTGTTCTTTTTGTTCTTTAATTTTTGTTTCATTAACTTTTTAAATTTCATGAGTAGTTCAAGTTTACCATCACTTGAGCTTATGCTCGAGTGGTCTTCATGTGCTCTAAGTGCTAAATCCTTCATGTTCTTTGGAAGGTTGTTTTTGAGTTCTTCACGTGCATTGCATGTCATTTCATAGGTCATCAAAGACCCTATTAGTTCTTCGAGTGGGAAATGGTTCAAGTTTTTTTATTCTTGAATAGCGGTTACTTTTGAATCCCAAGTTTTAGAAAGTGAGTGCAAAATTTTATTCACAAGTTCAAGATTCATAAAACTTTTACCAAGAGCTTTTAAACCATTGACGACATCCGTAAGATGGGTGTACTCTAATGGTTTCGCTTGGTTTCATATGAAACAATTCAAAATCGTGCATTTAAAAATTAACTTTAGAATCCTTAACACTACTTGTGCCTTCGTGTGTAATTTCAAGAGGGTGCCATATATCGAACGTCGTTTTGCATGTAGAAACCTGATTAAATTTCTTTTTGTCTAAGGCACAAAATAAGACATTCATAGCCTTTGTATTTAGAGAAAAAACCTTCTTCTCCAAATCATTCCAATGGTTCATTGGAAGAGAAGATATTTGAAAATCGGATTCGACTATATGCCATAAATCAAGATTCAATGAAAGCAAGAAAACTCTCATTCGAGTTTTCCAATAAGTGTAGTCCATCTCATTGAACAAGAGAGGATGAATGAGAGAGTGACCCTCTTGAGAGTCGAAAAGAGTCATTTCTCGTTGGGTGTTAAACCAAATGAGAAAACTAGGTTCTGATACCAATTGTTAGGAAAGGGGTCGGCACTAAGAAGGGGGGGGGGGGGGGGGTGGGGAATTAGTGCAGCGGATAAAAACATCGGTTTCAAAAAATTCTTTTGTACCATAAAATCGAACTTGGAAATGCTTAACTTTAAAAGCGAAGTGAGAGCGTATTGAAGGCAGTTTGCAGTTACTGTAAATTTCAGGAAGTAAATGCAAACCAGAGAACACGCCAATTTTATAGTGGTTAGGTCATCGTGACCTACATCTACTCCACCGATTCCTCTTCCGTCAAGGCCACCGGCATCCACTATTGATCTTCCTTTAATAGGTGAAGATTAACCTCCTTCTCACTGTCACACCCCTCAAAATATCGATAATATTAAAAAAAATTTCAACACAAATCCATCTAGGATCCAACAATACATTTGAGGTCACTAAGAAAACATTCAGATAAAAATTTCACCTCTATAATCTACAAATTTATAAACCCTGTGCAGTTTATAAACATACAACACATTGCTCGATGATTCATAAAATCTGAACCCAACTCACCAAAACAATAACCACAACATAAATTCACAAGTGTGGGAGTCTATATAGTCACAAAACCAATGTTTACCATAAGTTCATATCATTACACAAATTAAACTTAATATTCCATAATCCAAAACATGAGAGATCCTTTAAACTTATACAAAATCCACAAGTTTCGATTCATCGTCAACATTTCATTAGATGCAGAGTGTGCTTATACAACAAAAATATATATACTAATAAAGATCTGCCCAAAATCTTTTAGCTTTCCACTACCTCAGCCCAATCTTAACATTTAAGCGAGCGACAAGCTATCCTAAAAAAATTATACAGCAATGGGGTGAGCGTATAAAGCTCAGCAAGTGACTAACATATTCATGGTAAAAGAGAGAAATTTCCAAACAAATAAGGTTTCATAATACAAGGCAGAATATAAGAATCCATAAACATAATCTCATTAGGTGTAGAATCACAAATATCATTTCAATCAAACATATTTGGTTCATAACAGATGGAGTATAGAGTAATTGGAGCATATCAATAGTATATGAAATGTTCCGGAGCATATCAACAACATATGGAACATTTTGAAGCATAACAATAGCAAATGAAACGTTTTGGAGCATATCAAAGGCGTACGAAATGTTTCGGAGCATATCAATGATAAATGAAACATTTCGGAATATATCAATGGCGTATGGACTATTTCAGAGCATTTCAAAGATGAATACGAAACAGAAGGTCAAACGTCGAATTTGACGTTGCATTCATATCATTCTTATCCAATGCATGTATAGAAACACATAACCAAAGCTCTGGATACCATATCAAACATATAGAAGGTGAAGTGGGACCATAACATAATATGGTACATTTATTTCTGAATGACCACCAAACATAAGTCTCCCACGTCTGGGAGCTCCATCCACCTACATCTGAGTGAAGTCATAAGGGGCGACAAAGCATCACAGGCTCTATGCATAACTCCCTTCACCATTTTTGGCAAAGGTTCATAATATCCCACAAACACCAGAGTACAAAAGGATAGTATGAACAATAAATAGCACAAATCAGAAGCACACGCGGAACATCAAAACGTACATGTGCCTTTACGAGTCAATACGAAGTAAGCAAATATCTTTCACCATTGTATTCAGACTTGAAAGGAAATGAAAGCAAGGGCACACACGGAATCCAAGCAATCACATACAACTCAATTCAAATAAGAAGGTTAGATGAATTCGATATCCATAGGAATGAAACTAGAATAGGCACATATCGAAAGCAAATGCAGAATAATGGGATATACATGTGCCTATATGAGTCAATGTGATATAGCATAAATGTTACACAATATGTTCAAGAATGGAAATAATTTATAGACAAGAGCAAATGAGAATTCAAGCATTAATATAAGTCTCAATTGAGTGAAGGGAACTGAATAAAATCTATTTCCAAACGAATAAAAACAGAAGATGCGAAATCGATCAAAGATCAATTTCTTACAGAATTCGAGAGGCACATTAGATAAATACTTCAGATTGTCAATTATGCTCTAATACCCTCAAGAAGGCTATTGTCAAAAGATATATCAATCTATTTTCTGATGAAATAAATTTCGTATGAATCAAGGTTTCCAACAAGGAGTTACCATTGATTTAGTAACCCAAGGTCAAAAATAAAATCACTGTTTTGCAGAATACATAGGGTCGGATTCAACAGATAACAAGATAGGCGTTTGAATTCCAAAATTTTCAATCTATATGTTAAAAGAAAGGTCTATAAGTCTAGTTTCGAATGAAGTCATTTTGGTATAAATCAGAATTTCCAACAAGGACTTATAGGCATTTTAGTATCAAAAGGTCAAAAATTTTGATCCCTATTTTGCAGCATCTATAGGCTTATTTGAAACGGACGTTTAGGTAAGTATTTGGTGTCCAAAATCTTCAAAATTAGTATCAAAAGAAAGATATAAGAGTCTAATTTCAAACGAACTAGTTCCTACCCAAATCCACATTTGGTGCTAAAAATTATAGCTGAAAAAGTATATAGGGGTCAGTTTACCGAAAAATTTCAGATCCATGGTTTTATGTCCAAAGAGAGAAATATCAGGTTCTAAGCAAAAATCTTCCAGATTATTTAGAATCAATATAAAAACAAAGACTAATATTTCTGTAAAATGGAGTTAGAACACTTGCCTTTAAGAATTATGACCCCAATTGAGAAGATTTGAGTAAGAAACCTCAAAGCCCCAAATTTTTTTCTTCTTTTCTTCCCCCCATTAAATGGTGGGATTTGTAATTTTGTGTATTTTGTAGTTTAGTCCTTGTATTATTATATTTATGATTAGGTCCTCAGAGTTTACATATAGGTCCTTAGATTTTTTTTTTGAACAAATCCCCAAAATCTTATGAATAAGTTCTCAGATTCATACTTTGGCTCTTTTATCAAATTTAAAATAGATACTTACATTACAACTAGAAACTTATATGAAAATTCAGAAATGAGGGATGTTACACTCTCCCCCTCTTAAAAGAAAAATTTAGTCCTCTAAATTTATCATACCTCTATCGATGAAAAGATGGGGATAAACCTTTTTCATTTCCTCCTCTAGCTCCCAGGTTGTTTCCTCTCCAGAATGATGTCTCCAAATTACTTGAACCAGAGGGATGACCCGATTCCTTAGGATCTTTTCTTTCTTATCAACAATCTGAATGGGCTCTTCCACATAAGATAAATCTTTATCGATCTCCATCAGCTCATACTTCATGATATGAGAAGGATCAGATATATACTTTCTAATCATCGAAACATGGAATATATTATGGATATGGCACAACGATGGTGGCAAGACAATCCTGTAAGCGACAGAACCAACCCTCTCAAGAACCTCAAAAGGTCCAATAAATCTTGGGCTTAACTTTCCTTTATTCCCAAAACTTATAATGCATTTGGAAGGGGAGACCTTTAAGAATACAAAATCTCCGATTTCAAACTCAATATCTCATCTTCTATTGTCAGCATAACTCTTTTGATGACTCTGAGTAGTTTTTAACGTTTTCCTTATAACTTGAATTTTCTCAGTAGTTTCTTGTACTTTGTCCGGTGCTAACAACTTTCTGTCACCAACTTCCTCCCAACATATAGGTGTTATGCACTTTCGCTCATATAAAGCTTCATAAGGAGCCATCTGAATACTTGAATGATAACTATTATTATAAGTGAACTCAATAAGTGAAATATCTTTATCCCATTCATCTTTCAAATCCATAACATAGGCTCTAAGCAAATCCTCAAGTGTTTGAATTGTTCTTTCTGACTGACCATCAGTCTGAGGATGATATGCAATACTAAACTTGACTTTAGTGCCCATAGATTCCTGTAATCTTCTCCAGAATCTAGAGAGAAATCTGGAGTCTCTATTAGAGATGATCTCCTTTGGAATACCATGAAGTCTTACTATTTCATTGACATATAAATATGCAAGTCTATCAAGCGAATAAGTCATATTAATCGGTAGGAAATGTGCAGATTTTGTTAACCTATCAATGATAACCCAAATGGCATCAGGCTTTCTAGAGGTTCTGGGTAGTCCTGAAACAAAATTCATGGTAACACATTCCCATTTCCATTTAGGAATATCTAAAGGTTGCAACAACCCTCCAGGTCTTTGGTGTTCTACTTTGATTTGCTGACAAGTCAAACATTTTGAAACATACATTGCAATTTCCTTCTTCATGCCTTCCCACCAATAATGACTTTGGAGATCTCTATACATCTTAGTGCTCCCAAGATGCATAGTATTTTTGAAGTATGACTTTCCTTTAGGATTTGATTCTTGATATCTGGTTCATTTGGTACACATACTCTCTCCCCAAATCTCAATAGGCCATCCTTTGAAACTTGAAATTTTGGCTTCAATTCCTTTTCTACTTCATTCCTCAAGCAGATTAAACATGGATCTCGTAATTATCCTTCCTTAATTTGTTGAATAAGATCAGATTGCATTTGAATGGAGGCCATCAATATCATCGAGTCTTGCTCTTTCCTCAAAGCTTTCAAATCAAAATTTTCTTCTAATAACTTCCATTGCTTCACGACTAGACTAACCATAAAACTTGTAGATTTTCTACTAAGTGCATCAGCTACAACATTGGCTTTGCCCGGGTGATAACGGATGGCACAATCATAATCCTTTAGAAGTTCTATCCATCTTCGCTGCCTCATGTTTAACTCTTTCTGAGTGAAAATATATTTTAAACTCTTGTGATCAGTAAAGATTTCAAATTGTCGACCATACAAATAATGTCTCCAAATCTTTAGAGCCAAAACAATTGCTGCCAATTCCAAATCATGAGTTGGATAATTCAATTCATAACCTTTTAGTTACCTAGAAGCATAAGCAATCACTCTCCCTTCCTACATCAAAACACATCCAAGGCCCTTTCTTGAAGCGTCAGTATAAACAACAAATCCCTCACTACCACTTGGAATAGTGAGAATAAGGGCACTAGTCAATCTTCTTTTTAACTCTTGAAAACTTTGCTCACAATCATCACCCCATACAAATTTCACATTCTTTTTAGTGAGGTTGGTGAGAGGTTGAGCGATTCGAGAAAATCCCTCCATAAATCTCCTGTAATAACCTGCCATGCCCAAGAAGCTTCTAACTTATGCTACATTTGTTGGTACATCCCATTCAACTACAGCTTCCACTTTCTTTGGATCAACATATATACTCTTCCCTGAAATCACATGGCCTAAGAAAGCAACTTCATTCAACCAAAATTCACATTTGCTGAACTTTGCATAAAACTTTTTTTCTCTTAGTATGGATAATACATTTTCTCAAGTGTTCCTCATGCTCCTGATTACTCCTTGAATAAACCAATATGTCATCAATGAATACAATTACACAATCATCTAAGAGCGGTTGAAATATCTTATTCATTAGTTCCATAAAAGCTGTAAGGGCATTAGTCAAACCAAAAGGCATCACTAAGAATTCATAGTGACCATATCGAGTTCTAAAAGCTGTTTTTGGAATATCCTCCTTCTTGATCTTCAACTGATAGTAACCTAACCTCAGATCAATCTTAGAGAATACTTGTGCACCCTGTAGTTGATCAAACAAATCATCAATTCTGGGTATGGGATACTTGTTTTTGATAGCCACCTGATTCAACTGTCTATAATCAATACAAAGCCTTAATGTTCCATCCTTCTTCTTCACTAATAATACCGGAGCACCCCACGGTGAAACGCTGGGTCGTATGAAGCCCTTATCTAATAATTCTTGCAGTTGCTTCTTTAATTCCTCTAGCTCGAGTGGTGTCATTTTGTACGGAGGCTTAGATATTGGGGTTGTATCAAGGACCAGATCAATAACAAATTCACCCTCTCTATCTAGAGGTAAACTATACAAGTCATCTGGGAATACGTCAGGGAACTCTTTGACTACTGAAATTTCATCTAGATGGGTTTCCTGATTTGAATGCTCCTTTACACACACCATATAACAAAAACAACCCTTCTGCATAAGACGATAAGCTTGAAGTGGTGATATCAAGCAAGGAGGCAAATCATGCCTAATGACCTCAAAGTAAAATATAGGCTGATATGATATGCAGAAAGTAATTATTTTTGTGTAGCAATCAATACTAGCATGATAGGAAGATAGCCAATCTATGCCAAGTATAATATCAAAACCCTGGATCTCTAGGAGAATCAAATCAGCAAGGAGTTCATGTTCTCCAATAGAGATCAAACAAGATGGGTAAACCAAGTTTGTTGTCAAAGAATCCCCAACAGTAGTTGTTACATATAACATATCATCTAGGGGTCTAGGTAGAATATCCAAGTGACAAGCGAAGTATTGTGAAACAAAGGATAAGTTGGAACCGGGATCAAACAAAACTTTTGCATTTCTTTTAGAAATATGAAGAACACCTTCAACCACTGATTTAGAAGCTTTAGAATATTGTTCAGTGATAGCATACACTCTAGCATGGGCTGAGGGTCTAGGAGGCAGTGGCTCTTTCTTCCTGTTCAGTGGGCAATCTCTTACTTGATGATCTAACTTTCCACAAGCAAAACATGCTCCAGTCATCCGAAAACACTGACTTGTCTCATGATTTAATCCACATTTTGCACATGACTGAGTCCTCCGCAGTGGTTTACCTTTCTCAAATCTAGATATCTTGATCCTCTTGTTATTAGCTTCATATTCATTTTCTCTCTTGCTTTTGCTAGTAAATTTATCCTTTTTGTTCTTACCCATGATTTCTTGAATTTCCTCCTAGTCTCTTTCAATTTTCAAAGCTCTTTCTACTGTATCTGCATCTGTTTATAGTTTTAAAGCTGACATTTGACTTCTTATTGCTGGCCGTAATCCCCTTTCAAACCTTCTTGCTTTTCTAGATTCATCATCAGTCATATGTGTGGCAAACCTGGAGAGCTCAGTGAATTTAGATTCATACTTTGTAACCGTCATAATTCCCTGGATAAGATTCAAGAACTTCAATTCTTTTTGTTGTCTTATACAATCTGAAAAATATTTATCGTTAAACTTTTCTTTGAATAACTTCCATGTCATTGGCTCATGTTTGATTTCAAAAATCCTCTTAATCATTCTTCACTAGTGTTCAGCCTCTCCTTCCAACATGAAGGTTGCAAGAGAAACTTTCTGATCATCAGGGTAATTTGATATCAAATATTTTCTCTATCTGCATCATCCATCGTTCTGCCGCCATTGGATCAGACTCACCACTAAAACTAGGAGGACTAAGCTTCTTAAATTGTTCAATTCCCAACCCCGTCTGGTTTGATGTCCCTGTTCAATCATTTCTTCCTTGTTGGAAATGTAGTTGTTGTTGTTGCATCACTTGTGCCATAGTCTCCAAAGTTCGCATAATACCACTCAATTGATCAGCAGTAGATGCAACAGGAGAACCAGATGATCTCATCATCCTTGCTTCCTAAAACATCAAAAGAAAATTTTCTTTGATCAATCTCTAAAGGAAAGTCAATAAACCTCAATTTTTTTTTCTTTTTTCACATCAAGCATATCAAAAAAAAATTCTTAGTGATTCTCAAATCATGCTCTGATACCACCTCTGTCACGCCCCTCAAAATATCGATAATATTAAAAAAATTTTCAACACAACTCCATCCAGGATCCAAACACACATTTGAGGTCACTAAGAAAACATTCAGATAAAAATTTCACCTCTATAATCTACAAATTTATATACCCTGTGCAGTTCATAAACATACAATACATCACTCGATGATTCATAAAATTTGAACCCAACTCACCAAAACAATAACCACAACATAAATTCACAAGTGTGGGAGTCTATATAATCACAAAACCAATGTTTACCATAAGTTCATATCATTACATGAATTAAACTTAACATTCCATAATCCTAAACATTAGAGATCCTTTAAACTTATACAAAATCCATAAGTTTAGATTTATTGTCAACATTTCATTAGATGCAAAGTGTGCTTATACAACAAAAACATATATACTAATAAAGATCTGCCCAAAATCTTTTAGCTTTCCACTGCCTTAGCCCAATCTTAACATTTAAGCGAGCGACAAGCTATCCTGAAAAATTTATACAGCAACGGGGTGAGCATATAAAGCTCAGCAAGTGACTAACATATCCATGATAAAAGAGAGAAATTTCCAAATAAATAAGGTTTCATAATACAAGGCAGAATATAAGAATCCATAGACATAATCTCATTAGGTGTAGAATCACAAATATCATTTCAATCAAACATATTTGGTTCATAACAGATGGAGTATAGAGTAATTGGAGCATATCAATAGCATATGAAATGTTCCGGAGCATATCAACAACATATGGAACATTATGAAGCATAACAATAGCAAATGAAACGTTTTGGAGCATATCAAAGGCGTACGAAATGTTTCAGAGCATATCAATGATAAATGAAACATTTCGGAACATATCAATGGAGTATGGACTATTTCGGAGCATTTCAAAGACGAATACGAAACAGAAGGTCAAACGTCGAATTTGACGTTGCATTCATATCATTCTTATCCAAAGCATGTATAGAAACACATAACAAAAGCTTTGGATACCATATCAAACATATAGAAGGTGAAGTGGGACCATAACATAATATGGTACATCCATTTCTGAATGACCACCAAACATAAGTCTCCCATGTTTGGGAGGTCTCCCACGTTTGGGAGCTCCATCCACCCACGTCTGAGTGAAGTCATAAGGGCCGACAAAGCATCATAGGCTCTATGCATAACTCCCTTCATGATTTCTGGCAAAGGTTCATAATATCCCACAAACACCAGAGTACAAAAGGATAGTATGAACAATAAATAGCACATATCGGAAGCACACGCGGAACAAAAAAACGTACATGTGCCTTTACGAGTCAATACGAAGTAAGCAAATATCTTTCACCATTGTATTCAGACTTGAAAGGAAATGAAAGCAAGGGCACACACGAAATCCAAGCAATCACATATAACTCAATTCAAATAAGAGGTTAGATGAATTCGATATCCAAAGGAATAAAACTAGAATAGGCACATATCGAAAGCAAATGCGGAACAATTGAATATACATGTGCCTATATGAGTCAATGTGATATAGTATAAACGTTACACAATATGTTCAAGAATGGAAATAATTTATAGACAAGAGCAAACGAGAATTCAAGCATTAATATAAGATTCAATTGAGTGAAGGGAACTGAATGAAATCTATTTCCAAACGAATGAAATCAGAAGATGCGAAATCGATCAAAGCTCGATTTCTGACAGAATTCGAGAGGCACATTGGATAAATACTTCAGATTGTAAATTATGCTCCAATACCTTCAAGAAGGCTATTGTCGAAAGATATATCAATCTATTTTCTGATGAAATAAACTTCGTATGAATCAAGGTTTCCAACAAGGAGTTACCATTGATTTAGTAACCCAAGGTCAAAAACAAAATCACTGTTTTGCAGAATTCATAGGGTCGGTTTCAACAGATAACAGGATAGGTGTTTGAATTCCAAATTTTTCAATCTATATGTCAAAAGAAAGTCTATAAGTCTAGTTTCGAATGAAATCATTTTCGTATAAATCAGAATTTCCAACAGGGACTTATAGGCATTTTAGTATCAAAAGGTCAGAAATTTTGATCCCTGTTTTATAACATCTATAGGCTCATTTGAAATAGATGTTTGGGTAAGTATTCGGTGTCCAAAATCTTCAAAATCAGTGTCAAAAGAAAGATATAAGAGTCTAATTTCAAATAAACTAGATCCTACAAAATCCACCTTTAGTTCTAAAAATTATAGTTGAAATAGTGTATAGGGGTCAGTTTATCGAAAAATTCTAGATCCATGGTTTTATGTCCAAAGAGAGAAATATTAGGTTCTAAGCAGAAATCTTTCAGATTATTTAGAATAAATATAAGAACAGAGACTAATATTTCTGTAGGATTGGTTTAGAACACTTGCCTTTGAGAATTATGACCCCAATTGAGAAGATTTGAGTAAGAAACCTCATAGCCCCAAATTTTTTTATTCTTCTTCTTCCCCCTTTTTTTTTCTCTTCTTCTTTCTTTCTTTCTCTGTTCTTCCACGCAGCTGCCTTCTCTGGTTCCTTAAGAACGAAGGTAGAGAGGCTTAAATGGTGGGATTTGTAATTCTATGCATTTTACAGTTTAGTCCTTGTATTATTATATTTATGATTAGGTCCTCAGGGTTTACATATTTGTCCTCAGATTTTTTTTTTGAACAAATCCCCCAAATCTTATGAATAAGTTCTCGGATTTATACTTTGGTTCTTTTATCAAATTTAAAATAGATACTTACATTACAACTAGAAACTTATATGAAAATTTAGAAATGAGGGATGTTACACTCACACCCCTCTTCTCCTTTTACCGGGTTTAAGATACAACCCCTACAAGCACTCACTCCTCTCTCAAACTATTCTAACACTTAGACTAGAGGAGGATTCTCATAAAATATTTGTACAGCGTTTTTTCCTTTTTAAATTCTCTGTGCTTGTGTCTTTTAACCATGGATGAGAGGGGTATTTATAGGCTTCAAGTTGATTCAAACTTGGAGCTTAAAAATATCTCATCGTGGGTTTCCTGGGTTTGGGCGATACCACCACCTGTGCTGGGCGGTACCACCGCCAATGTCAGTTTGACATTGACACTACACTGAGCGGTACCACCACCCAGTCATGTGGTACCATCGCTTGACACTGGGCGGTACCATTGCCCAGACTGGCGGTACCACCTCCTGCAGCCTCTCGGAGGCTATGTCTGGGCGGTACCACCACCTGACATAGTCTCGGAGACTATGCCACCTCTTGGGTCACTATTTGGGCCTTTCATTGGGCCCATCACAGTCCTTACATGGGCCTAACTGGCCCCTAATTGGGTTGGTCCGAATCCAAACCCAATTACATGCTAACTACGATTCCTAAGACATATTCTAAGCTAAACAAGTCCATAAGTCTAGTTTCTTCCGGCGAGCTTCCGACGATCTTTCGGCGAACTTCCGACAATCTCTTGGTAATGTTCTAGTGGACTCTCGGCAAGCTCCTGGACTTCACGATGATCTTCTTGGTGAGTTCCGATAAGCTTCTCTGGCAAGCTCCAAGACTTCTCAATTGGTTCTGACAGAACTTTCGACGACGGTCCGAACTTCCAACGAACTCTCGAACTCCCAACGAAATCGCGTCCTTGACTATGGGACTTCATTTTGCTTTATGCCTTGCTATCATAGTTAATCCTGCACATGTAATCATTGGTCCCTCGACGCTTCGACCGATTCTTCGGCGCATCATCCTCTCTTGCGGCCTATTGCCCAATCGGCCAGTTGACTCCGTAACTCTAATATCGTTGGTGCAATATCTGCTTTTCTTAGCTCAATGCCCGAATCCATAGCCCGAAGCCTTCTATCGATACATCGATTGATCCTCCGGCCCGACGTCCAATCTTCTGATATGTTTTCCTTCGGCCCAACATGATTCTTCCTGCTTTAATTATCTCATCCTGATCGAAGCATCCTACATCACTCAAAATGCAGATCAAATCATAAACACTTATCAATTGGTTTCATCATCAAAATCCGAGATTCAACAATATGTTGCTTGGATTTTTGAATTCAAGGTTTATCATTATGACATGTTGATAGGGGGAGTTACGGTTAACTCCATCATTAATTAGTTGTCATCATCAAAAAGAGGGAGATTGTTGAATCTCATATTTTGATGATGAAATAAATTGATATGTTTGTCATCTAATGTGCGTTTAAGTGACACAGGACTAGCTTCGATCAGAAAAGATAAATTGATTAAAGCATGAGGAATCAGACGTTGGGCCGGAGTAAACATTGTTAGGATCGGAGCGGCACTAAGAGGGGGGGGTGAATTAGTGCAGCGGATTAAAACTTCGATTTTAGAAAAATCTTTCGTACGATAAGAACGGAACTTGAAAGGCTTAACTTGAAAGCGTATTCTTGAAGTTACGCAGCAAAGGTAATAAGGAACTAAAGCATGTAAGAAGGTTTGCAGTAATGTAAATAGCAATAATGAAATGCAAACCAGAGATTACGCCGATTTTAGAGTGGTTCGGTCAAATGACCTACATCCACTTGCGAGGCCCCTCTTCGATGAGGCTCCCACCTTCCACTAGCAAATCTCTTGAAATGGAAGGGTAAATACCCCTCTTACAACCTTTTACAAGCAGTTCAACCTCTTACAAATTTTCAATAAGAAAGAATGAGGAGAACTCTCTAGCAAATTGAAAACAAGACTTGCTAAGACTTTCTAAGACTTTTCTCTCAATCAAATGCTTCTCAAAAGTTGTAATCTCAGCTGAGATTTGAGGGGTATTTATAGGCCTCAAGAGGATTCAAATTTTGGGCTCCAAAATTTGAATTCTCTTTGGGTTCTCGATGCTGGCGGTGCCACCGCCCAGCGTTCGGGTGCTGGGAGGTGCAACCGCCCAGCCCAGGAGGTGTCACCGCCCAGCTCTCGGGTGCTGGGCGGTGCTACCGCCCAGCCAGGCGGTGGCACCGCCTGGCTCTCCGATTTCACTGGTTTGGCTTAATTTTAGCCCAAACCATATCTGACATTGGGCCCAGTTGGCCCCTAACCAGGATATAGGATTATCTCTTAATCCTAATCCTAATTACAAGTGAACTACATAACAAAAACACATCCTAAGCAAGCTTTCAACCGCGAACGTCGAGTCTTGTTTCGGCGAGCTTTCCGACGAACTTCTTCCGACGGACTCCCATCAAGCTCCCGATCTTGTGATGACTTTAACGAGTAGCCGAGCCTTCTCGGTGATCTCCGTGAACCTCCGACGATCTCTTCGACGAACTTCCAAAAATTCCGATAGGTTCCCGATTTCTTCTCGGTTGGTTTCGGCAGCATCTCCGACGATTCTTTGGACTCTTAAACGTCCATCGATCTTGACTCCGGTATTCTTGCTTTGTGTTTTCTGGTTATCGTAGTTAATCCTGCACACTTAACTCAATAATATGGATTAGATCAATTAACCCATCAATTGATTTCATCATCAAAATCCGAGATTCAACAAACATGTCAGAAGATTGGATGTCGGGTCGGAGGATCAGTCGACGTGTCGGTAGAAGGCTTCGATCCATGAATTCGAGCATCAGACTAAGAAGATCGGACATTGCACCAAGGAGATCGGATGTTGCGAGAAGATAACATGCTAATTTGGCAATACGCCGAAGGAGAGGATGATACGTCGAAAGATTGGATATTTACATCGTATACAAATATATTTATATCCAGTTATTAGGATCGAGTCGACACTAAGAGGGGGGTGAATTAGTGCAATGGATAAAACCATCAATTTTGAAAATCTTTTCGTTTGATGAAAACCGATATAAAAAATGCTTAACTTGAAAGTATGTGGAAGCATAGTGAAAGTAAGAATTCAGTTTGCAATAAAGGTAAATAGCAAGAAGTAAATGCAAACCAAATTTTTATAGTGGTTCGGTCGTCGTGACCTACATCTACTATGTCGATTCCTCTTCCGTGGAGGCCACCAGCATCCACTAATGATCTTCTTTCAATAGACGAAGATCAACTACTCTTTTACACCCCTCCTCTCCTTTTCACAGGTTTAGGAGATAACCTTTTACAAGCACTCACTCCTCCCTAAATGGAATTCTAAACTTAGAACTAGAGGAGGGGATCTCTCAAGTGATTGCTACAGCGTTTTCCCACTTTTAAGCTCTCTGTGCTTGTATATGTTAACCAAGGATGAGAGAGGTATTTATAGGTCTCAAGTTGATTCAAACTTTGAGCCTAAAAGTGTCTCATCCTCAGTTTTCGGGGTATTGGCGGTACCACCGCTTGTCCTAGGCGGTACCACCACTTACAGCACTAACACTGGGTGGTACCACCACCCAGTTTGATGATACCACCGCTTGGGAGATAATGTCTGGGAGGTACCACCGCCTGACAGTCTCTCAGAGATTGAGTCTGGGCGGTACCATCGCCCAAACTAGCGGTACCATTGCCTGACACAATCTCGGAGACTGTGCCACTGATGGTTCCATCAGTTTGGGTCACTATTTGGGCCTTTCACTTAGCCCAACACAACCCAAACTTGAGCCCAATTAGCCCCTAATTGAGTTGACTTAATTATATTCTAAACCGACTCAATTAGACTCTAAACTAACTCAATCTAAACATAATCGATTATAAGCGAATCCTATGTTGTCTGGCATATCATTGGTATAATATTTAACCGCAAGACCAAATTGAACTAAAAAATAACTCTCTTAAATAATATTAAGTCAATAAACATGAGGTAATAAGATTGACTCACATGACTTTCCATCATTATAGACAGAAATCACTTTTCGACGTAGACTGAGTTGGTTGAGTCCCTCGAGGCTCACCTATATTGGACGAGAATCATAAGGAGTTATGATTGACATGAGTTGCCTACCATTTGGGTTTAGTGTGATTGATTAAGTCCCTGGAGGTCATACTAAGACGTTGATTGGATCTTGATCCCCACTAGAAATCCGCCGGAGATTTCCGATTAATATACCAGAGGGAATTATGTGTTTCGCGAGAAAATAGTGGGAGTCGATTAAGATAAAAGATCATATCTTAATTATTTTACAAAATCTAAAATATGTATGTTATTTACTTTTCTACTACATCTTTATTTTTCAGAAAATATCGCTTTCAAATCCCTTACGTGGTATACATGATGTCAACCGCCTCACTAATCCAAATTATATGGATTGGCTTCGCAACATGAGAATTATTCTCATGACGGAGAAAATCGCATATGTTCTTGACACAATGATACTCACGCTTGAGGAAGGGGCAAGTTAGGATGAGATCGCTGCTATGTAAATTATATATATAACTTTACTCTTGCTCAATATTACATGTTGGGGTCTATGACTCCCGAGTTATAGAGACAATATGAAAAGATGGATGCCAAGTCTATTCTTTTGCATCTTCACAAATTATTTGAGAAACAGGGAAGGACTCAGTGATATGAGATATCCAAGAGTCTCTTCCGAGCCAAGATGATTGTGGGGGCAGTTTAGAACCATGTCCTTCAAATGATTGGGTGGATTGAGAAGCTTACGGGTCTAAGAATGGTCCTAGAGGATAACTTATGTGTGGATGTTGTACTTCAGTCTCTCTTAGATTTTTTTTTCATATTTCATTATGAATTTCAACATGAACAAGCTTGAGGTGACTCTCCTTGAGCTCCTTAATGTGTTAAGGGAGGCTAAGAGCACCATCAAGAAAGAGAAGTCAGTTATCTATGCTAATGAGACTAGAAAGAAAAGAAAAACAGAGAAGTTGTTAGGACTCTAGCTAGGAGAGTCCTAATTGAGAGGGACATTCATGTAAAATATACCTAAGCCGACTCCTATTAAAGAGGTGAAGTAGCCGGCTAGGGTTAGGAGGTTATTTCTTAGAGAAGAATAAGGAGTTGTAAAGGAATAAGAGTCTTGAGTAAGAGTCCTATTAGGAGTTGGTTAGAAGTAGGAGTCTTGAGTAGGAGTCCTATTAGGAGTTGGTTAGAAGTAGGAGTCTTAAGTAAGAGTCATATTAGGAGTTAGGGTAGAGAAGCCCTAGAAATAGTCATGTATTCCACCTCTTTTCATAAGCAATAAATGAATCTTTTCTGCAGCCTTTGAGCAGCAACCTGGAGGGAGGAACCCCTATAGAGTTCCAAGGAGGCCGATCCCCTAAAGAGATCAACCCAAAGTTTGGAATCTGTAAGGGTTCTTGTTAGGATCGGAGCGGCACTAAGAGGGGGGGGTGAATTAGTGCAGCGGATTAAAACTTCGATTTTAATCAAAATCTTTCGTACGTTAAGAACGAAACTTGAGAAATTTAACTTGAAGGCGTATTCTTAAAGTTGCGCAGCAAGAGTAATGAGGAACTAAAGCAGTAAGAAGATTTGCAGTAATGTAAATGACAATATAAAAAGCAAACCAGAGATTACACTGATTTTTAGAGTGGTTCGGTCAAATGACCTACTCCACTTGCGAGGCCCCTCTTCGATGAGGCTCCCACCTTCCACTAGCAAGTCTCTTGAAATGGAAGGGTAAACACCCCTCTTACAACCTTTTACAAGCAGCTCAACCTCTTACAAATTTTCAATAAGAAAGGAGGAGGAGAACTCTCTAGCAAATTGAAAACAAGACTTGCTAAGACTTTCTAAGACTTTTCTCTCAATCAAAAATGCTTCTCAAAAGTTGTAACCTCAGCTGAGATTAGAGGGGTATTTATAGGCCTCAAGAGGATTCAAATTTTGGGCTCCAAAATTTGAATTTTCTTAGGGTTTCCGGTGCTGGAGGTGCCACCGCCCAACCAGGCGGTGCCACCGCCCAACCAGGCGGTGCCACCGCCCAGCACTCGGGTGCTGGACGGTGCAACCGCCCAGCCAAGGAGGTGTCACCGCCCAGCTCTCGGGTGCTGGGCGGTGCCACCGCCCAGCTAGGCGGTGCCACCGCCTATAGTGTTTTCAGCCCGACTACAGTGTTTTCAGCCACTAGTTGGGCTTAAATCTTGGCTCTCTAGTTCGCTGGTTTAGCTTAATTTTTAGCCTAAACCAACTCTGACTTTGGGCCTAGTTGGCCCCTAACCAGGATATAGGATTATCTCTTAATCCTAATCCTAATTACAAGTGAACTACATAACAAAAACACATCCTAAGCAAGCTTTCAACCGCGAACGTCGAGTCTTGTTTCGGCGAGCTTTCCGACGAACTTCTTCCGACGGACTCCCATCAAGCTCCCGATCTTGTGATGACTTTAACGAGTAGCCGAGCCTTCTCGGTGATCTCCGTGAACCTCCGACGATCTCTTCGGCGAACTTCCGATAGGTTCCCGATTTCTTCTCGGTTGGTTCCGGCAGCATCTCCGACGATTCTTCGGACTCTTAAACGTCCATCGATCTTGACTCCGGTATTCTTGCTTTGTGTTTTCTGGTTATCGTAGTTAATCCTACACACTTAACTCAATAATATGGATTAGATCAAATAACCCATCAATTGATTTTATCATCAAAATCCGAGATTCAACAATCTCCCCCTTTTTGATGATGACAATCAATTGATGACGGAGTTAAACGTAACTCCCCCTATCTATATGCCATATTATGAGAAGATAAAACACTTGAATTTCATCATTGAATTCAAGTATAAACCGATAAGCTCTAACCGTAGAACTTATCGTTATTCTCATTAAGCATAATGTAAATGCGAAACTTTGATGAAAATCTTTTCCAAGTCGAAAGATAAGAGACAAATTTTACTATGACAAGAGATAAAGATTTTCAACTTGAATTGCATGATTATACATTTTAGACATGCATTCAATATGATCAATCAATCTTACGATATTTTCAAGGATTTTGCAAGGCATATAAGATAATCATCGATCGATCACTTTTCTCAAGGATTTTGCAATTCATATTTTGTCATGCTATTAAGAATGATATAAGTCATCACTTTTCTCCCCCTTTGTCATCAACAAAAAGGAAAATGAGACTTGAAGCACATATTTTGTCATACAACGATTTTATCATTGAAAATTAAGTATGCAAAAATATTTACGCAGAGTTCATTTTAGAGGAAAATTCAGCATGCATTCATATTATCTAATCTCTTCTTTCTATGAATAATAGAAATTGTAGATGTATAAGAGAGAGATTGGGATAAAAAAATTCAAGTAGTAATTTCACGAAGTCAAGATCATAATTCGAATACAAACTCATTCAAATCGTCAAATTCATGAAAATCTCAACATTACTTTTTAATCATCACATAAGGCATTTAAATAATTTTTGAAACATAGGAGAATGATGAATTTAAGCATACAATGTTTCAATCAAATTCAAGTCATGAATGCCAATACTTTCATATTTGTAAGTATCAATTCATGAATGCCAAAAGATATTATTTGTGATTCCAATTTTGCAAGATCAAGATTATGATTTAGATAAAACTTATTTAAATCAAATTGCTAACTTGAAATTCATAATCAAGTCATCAAAGTCGATTTCGAGATTTCACAACATGTCATATGGAATTTGAAGGAGAATGAGAGATGGAAAGAAGATGAAAAACTTTACGGAAAATCCAATCAAACAAGTTTATTGTTTAGGGACAATTTAACATACCTAATTCCCTTCTAATGAATTCAAATTGGTCTTCATTCAAGGCTTTTGTGAATATATCTGCTAATTGATGCTTTGTGTCAATGAATTCTAGAACAACATCATTGTTAAGGACATGATCGCGTATGAAATGATGCCTAACGTCGATGTGCTTAGTTCTAGAGTGCTGAATTGGATTTTTAGTAAGACATATGGCACTAGTATTATCACATTTTATGGGAATGTTTTTAAAGTGAATTCCATAGTCTTCTAATGTATTTTTCATCCAAATGACTTGTGCATAACATGCACTTGCAGCAATGTATTCGGCTTCCGCCGTAGATAGTGCAACTGAATTTTGTTTCTTGGAAGTCCAAGAAACAAGTGCATGTCCTAAAAATTGGCATGTTCCGGATGTACTTTTTCTATCTATCCTGCATCCGCCAAAATCGGCATCTGCATAAGCTATTAGATCAAATTTTTCAGATTTTGGATACCACAATCCTAAATTTGGAGTTCCTTTAAAATACCTAAATATTCTTTTAACACTCTTAAGATGAGATAATTTAGGATTAGATTGAAACCTAGCGCAAAGTCCTACACTAAACATAATATCCGGTCTAGTCGCAGTGAGGTAGAGTAGACTACCTATCATTCCCCTATATGTTTTTTGATCGAAACTTTCACCATTTTCATCCATATCTAACTTAGTCGCAGTACTCATAGGGGTGTTTATTGCTTTTGAATTATCCATGTTAAATCGTTTTAACAATTCTAATGTATATTTGGATTGGTTAAGAAATATACCATCACTAAGTTGTTTGATTTGTAATCCCAAAAAGAAAGTTAATTCACCCATTAAACTCATTTCAAATTCAAGACTCATACATTTGGCAAATGATTCACATAGTGATTCATCCGAAGAGCCAAACACAATATCGTCAACATAAATTTGCACAATAAGAAAATTATTTTCAAAATGTTTAATAAACAATGTAGTATCAACCTTGCCTTTGGTAAAATTATTTAAAATAAGAAAGGAACTAAGCCTTTCATACCAAGCTCTAGGAGCTTGTTTTAAGCCATAGAGAGCTTTAGTCAATTTGAATACATGATTAGGAAGAAGAGAATTTTCAAATCTGGGAGGTTGTTCGACAAATACTTCTTCGGAAATAAAACCATTCAAGAAAGCACTTTTAACATCCATTTGAAATAGTTTAAAATTATTACTACTAGCATAGGCAAGGAGCATCCTTATGCCTTCTAATCGAGCCACGGGAGCGAAGGTTTCTTCGTAATCGATACCTTCTTCTTGGTTGAAACCTTTGGCCACTAATCTAGCCTTGTTTCTAACCACGATACCATTTTCGTCTTGCTTGTTTCTAAAGACCCACTTAGTACCTATGACTAAGTGGTCACTTGGTCTAGGAACAAGCTTCCATACCTCATTCCTCTCAAATTGGTTCAATTCTTCTTGCATTGCAATGATCCAAAAATCATCTTTTAAGGCTTCGTCAATGCATTTAGGTTCAATTTGAGAAAGGAAAGCGGCGTTAGCACAGAAATTTTTGAAAGAAGAACGAGTTTGAACCCCTTTTGATGTATCTCCTATAATTTGCTCTTTTGGATGAGCATCTACATACTTCCATTCTTTTGGTAAAGAAATTTCGGAAGAAGATGCATTCAAATGGCTATTTTGAGGAGAGGGTTCATTTAAATTCAAATTATCAAAACCAAGATCATCATCAAAATCATTTTTCTTTAAATCGGAAATTTCATTAAAAACTACATGAATAGACTCTTCAATTACTAAAGTTCTTTTATTAAAAACCCGAAAAGCTTTAGAAACGGAAGAGTAACCAAGAAAGATGCCTTCATCGGATTTAGCATCAAATTTTCCTAAAGCATCCCTTTCATTTAAAATAAAGCATTTACAACCAAAAACTTTAAAATAGGAGATGTTTGGTTTTTTGTTATTCCATAATTCATAGGGAGTTTTGGATAAGGATGGTCTTATTAGGACTCTATTCATGATGTAGCAAGCCGTATTTACGGCTTCGGCCCAAAAGTACTTAGGTAAACTATGTTCATTCAACATAGTTCTTGCCATTTCTTGTAGGTTTCTATTTTTCCTTTCAACTACTCCATTTTGTTGAGGATTTCTTGGAGTTGAGAAGTTGTGATTGTACCCATTACTTTCGCAAAAATTTTGAAAGTCACGGTTTTGGAATTCACCACCGTGATCACTCCGAATTGATGAAATCATAAAGCCTTTTTCGTTTTGAGTGAGTTTACAAAATTTAGAGAAACACTTGAAGCAATCACTTTTGTGAGCTAAGAAATAGGTCCAAGTGTATCTAGAGTCGTCATCCATAATCACAAAAGCATATTTGCTTCCACCTAGACTTGTTGTATCAATTGGTCCAAATAGGTCCAAATGGATCAATTGTAATGGTCTAGTAGTGCTAATTTGATTTTTTGGTTTGAAGCTTATTTTTATTTGTTTGCCTAGTTGACATGCATCGCATACTTTGTCCTTAATAAACTTTATATTTGGAATTCCTCGTACTAATTCTTGAGATGAGATCTTAGATATTGTTTTCATGCTTGCATGGCCTAATCTCCTATGCCAAAGCCAAGCATCATCATTTATGACGGAGAAGCACATTTCATTACTTAGTTCATCATAGTCATGTTATGATTTGGTTTTTCAATAATGCACATATTTGATTCAAATCTAACGATGTAACCTTTATCGCATAGTTGACTAATACTCAAGAGATTATGTTTCAATCCATCAACTAGTAAGACATCATCAATGGAAAAATTAAATTTGTTACCAATAGTTCCCTTGCCAATGATTTTGCCCTTGTTGTTGTCTCCGAAGGTAACGTACCCTTCTTCTTTGCTAGTGAGCATAGAGAAATGAGATGGATCTCCAGTCATATGTCTTGAGCATCCACTATCGAGATACCATCTCTTGCTCCTAGCTTGTGGGTTTGTCTACAAAAGAGGATGATTTTTAGGTACCCATTTGATTTTGGGTGCCTCAAAAATTGACCCACTAACTTTGTTATTTATGATTGAATTCTTTATAGTTCCTTTAGGAACCCATATTAATTTTTGTGAACTAATTTTCCTAAATGGGCATTTGTAGGCAATATGTCCGGATTTGCAAGAAAAGTTGCATTTCATATAAGAGGAAACATGTAATGTAGGTCCTTTTATGAAAGTGGTAGGATTTTGATGTAATCCTTTTACAAATCCAATTCCATTTCTATTTGCGATGTGACCCTTGTGTGCAATGATCATATCTAATCCTTTGCTACCAACCTTAAACTTGTTAAAGGTTTCCTTAAGAAGCAAATTTTCATTTTTTATTGCTTCTAAGTGCTCACACTTAGAGCATGGAGGAGTTTGAAGACTATCAAACTTATCTTGTAGCAAAACATGCTCTTTCTTTAAGATACTTAACTTCTTGCTAACAGTTCTACATTCATCAAATAATTCATGAAAAGCGATAGATAGTTCTTCAAAAGATAAATCTTCATTAAATAAATCACATACCTCTTCTCCTAACGCCATTAGCGCGTAATGAGCAACTTGCTCGGTGTTGGACTCCTCTTCTTCGGACGCGCTTGAATCATCCCATGTTGCCTTGAGCGCTTTCTTCTTTGATGTCCTCTTTTTGGCTTGAGGACAATCGTTCTTGTAGTGTCCCGGTTTTTTGCATTCATAGCAAATCACTTGGTCCTTCTTTTGTTCAAATTTGTTTTTTACATTATTTTTAAGTTTGTTATTTCTTAAATATTTTTTAAATTTTTGAGTCAAAAGTGCAATGTCATTGTCACTGTCCTCATCACTTGATGTTCCTTTCAAGTGGTCTTCTTGTGATTTGAGTGTCATATCCTTCCTGTTCTTTGGAAGGGGGTTCTCAAGCTCGTCATGAGCTTGACATGTCATTTCGTAGGTCATTAGAGACCCAATGAGTTCTTCAAGAGGGAATGCTTTAAGGTCTTTAGCCTCTTGAATGGCCGTAACTTTTGGATCCCAACTTTTAGGGAGGGATCTTAAGATTTTAGTTACTAGTTCAAAGTTAGTAAAATCTTTACCAAGAGCTTTGAGTCCATTGATGACATCCGTAAACCGGGTGTACATGTCTCCGATGGACTCACTTGGTTTCATTCGGAAAAGTTCGTAAGAGTGCACAAGGATGTTGATTTTGGACTCTTTCACTCGGCTAGTGCCTTCATGAGTGACCTCAAGAGTTCTCCAAATATCAAAAGCCGAATCACACATTGAAACACGATTAAATTCGTTTTTGTCTAGTGCACAAAACAAGGCATTCATAGCCTTTGCATTTAAAGCAAAAACCTTCTTCTCCGATTCATCCCATTCGCTCATCGGAAGAGAAGATTTTTGAAATCCATTCTCGACAATAGACCAAAGCTCAAAGTCCATAGAAATGAGGAAGATTCTCATGCGAGTCTTCCAATATGTGTAATCCGACCCATTAAACAAAGGTGGTCGTGCAATAGAATGACCCTCTTGCATGCCGGAGTAAGCCATCTCTCTTGGGTATTAAACCAAATATGAGAGATAACCTTGCTCTGATACCACTTGTTAGGATCGGAGCGGCACTAAGAGGGGGGGTGAATTAGTGCAGCGGATTAAAACTTCGATTTTAATCAAAATCTTTCGTACGTTAAGAACGAAACTTGAGAAATTTAACTTGAAGGCATATTCTTAAAGTTGCGCAGCAAGAGTAATGAAGAACTAAAGCAGTAAGAAGATTTGCAGTAATGTAAATGACAATATAAAAAGCAAACCAGAAATTATGCCGATTTTTAGAGTGGTTCGGTCAAATGACCTACTCCACTTGCGAGGCCCCTCTTCGATGAGGCTCCCACCTTCCACTAGCAAGTCTCTTGAAATGGAAGGGTAAACACCCCTCTTACAACCTTTTACAAGCAGCTCAACCTCTTACAAATTTTCAATAAGAAAGGAGGAGGAGAACTCTCTAGCAAATTGAAAACAAGACTTGCTAAGACTTTCTAAGACTTTTCTCTCAATCAAAAATGCTTCTCAAAAGTTGTAACCTCAGCTGAGATTAGAGGGGTATTTATAGGCCTCAAGAGGATTCAAATTTTGGGCTCCAAAATTTGAATTTTCTTAGGGTTTCCGGTGCTGGAGGTGCCACCGCCCAACCAGGCGGTGCCACCGCCCAGCACTCGGGTGCTGGACGGTGCAACCGCCCAGCCAAGGAGGTGTCACCGCCCAGCTCTCGGGTGCTGGGTGGTGCCACCGCCCAGCTAGGCGGTGCCACCGCCTACAGTGTTTTCAGCCCGACTACAGTGTTTTCAGCCACTAGTTGGGCTTCAATCTTGGCTCTCTAGTTCGCTGGTTTAGCTTAATTTTTAGCCTAAACCAACTCTGACTTTGGGCCCAGTTGGCCCCTAACCAGGATATAGGATTATCTCTTAATTCTAATCCTAATTACAAGTGAACTACATAACAAAAACACATCCTAAGCAAGCTTTCAACCGCGAACGTCGAGTCTTGTTTCGGCGAGCTTTCCGACGAACTTCTTCCGACGGACTCCCATCAAGCTCCCGATCTTGTGATGACTTTAACGAGTAGCCGAGCCTTCTCGGTGATCTCCGTGAACCTCCGACGATCTCTTCGGCGAACTTCCGATAGGTTCCCGATTTCTTCTCGGTTAGTTCCGGCAGCATCTCCGACGATTCTTCGGACTCTTAAACGTCCATCGATCTTGACTCCGGTATTCTTGCTTTGTGTTTTCTGGTTATCGTAGTTAATCCTGCACACTTAACTCAATAATATGGATTAGATCAAATAACCCATCAATTGATTTTATCATCAAAATCCGAGATTCAACAGTTCTAACACCTGGTATCAGAGCAGCGTTCTTGGCGTCTCGCTGCCCTTCCATAGCCATCCATCAACCCTCCACAACCGCCCAAAGCAATTCCCACAATTGCTTAAGAGATCGTTGCCAAATTTTGCCGTCATCTCCACCACCATGGATCATCCTTTGATCTCCCCGTGAATTGCAATAGGTTCTGGTTTTATACCTTACTGCTGCTGCAATTTAATTATCCTTATTTGAAAATCTCAAAAAAAATTATTCCTATATTGCTGCATAAACTTTTCGTCATAAAGTTTTCATCTCTATGACGAAAGATACATTGCAGAATTCCAACCGTATAGCACCGTCTGTTTGATCTTGCTACTGTATTTTTTCTATCCAAATCTCTATGAAATTTTATGACATCTTTGACATTTCTAAACAGCAGATTTCCTTTATTTTTGTCAAAAAATTCTCAATATAAACCATTGATATTTTACGTCTAATCTGCTATACTTGAAAATCTGCACTGTAAAATTTCAGCCGCATAGCACTGTTTGTTTGATCTTGATACTACGTTGTTTCTATCCAAATCTCTACGAAATTTTTTTGATAGCTTTGACACTTCCTAACAGTATAATTCCCTTTTGTTTCATAAAAAAATTCTTAATATAAACCACTGATCTTTTATGTCCAATCTGCTATACTTAAAAATCTGTGCTGCAGAAAATTTCAGCCGCATATTGTTGCCTTAACCCATCTATTTGCAATCTTTTTTGAATGAAATTTCTTATACACTTCATAGATCATCTTGGCTTCCATCTATGATTGATCTATTAAGAAATTCATCTCTAAAAATGATTTTGTGTTGCTGCAAATTTTCATTGAAACCCGTTGAAATTTCTCGACGAGAATTCTGCAATTGCAACTTGCACCAATTTCCTTGCTGTTATACTGCCAAAATTTTCTTAATTAAATTAGATATCCTTGCTGTCATATAAACTATGATTTTACTATCAATTCCTTCCTCAATTCTCTCAAGCTTTTGGTGGAAATTACGTCAAGAAACCATTGTTTCTTCGATGATAATTCTACTCTTACAAGACAGCACATACTTGCTGCAACTTCCACTTATTTTTATCAAACCTTTGCTACCATCTACCACAGATCCAAAACTTTCATCTACAGCCCTAAAACTCCACTAAATCACACCCTCAAACTACACCCAAAATAGCCACAAAACAAGCCTAAACCGTAGCCTACATCCACCGATCTACCAACCCTTTCGACCATCACCTCTCTCAACCAATACATGCCTTTAACCCGACAACAAAAGAGAGATCTTAACATCACAGATTTGGCGGCATATACTATGGCATCTGAGGAGGTAATCAATGCTAAATTCGAAGCCTTCGAGGCACGAATGGAGGATAAGATTCAGACTCTCTTTACCGAACTCAGATTGGGCCGACCACTAAGCCTGAAGAAATCACATCAAGGAGAGAGCTTTGCCCAATCGCACCAAGCCCAAAGATATAACTTCCAAGAGAGGGAAAGCTCTATGACCAACCCCAACTATCCATGCATGAGAGTGGATTTTCCTAGATGGGAAGAAGGAGACCCGATTGGTTGGATCTCGCGCGCGGAGCGATATTTTCGGTACCATAAAATCGCGGATGCATCTATGGTGAAAATTGCAGCTATACATCTTGAAGGGGATGCTATATAGTGGTTTGACTGGTTTGAACATACTTATGGAGTCCTTTCATGGCGACAATTCAAAGAAGGATTGTTGATCCGCTTCAAACCAACTGATTACGAGAATATTGACGGACAACTAGCAAAGATCCGACAAACCTCTACCATTCAGGAGTACCAAACCAGGTTTGAAAGGTTATCTAATCAAACTCATGATTGGTCTCAAAAATAGCTATCGAGGACCTTCATTGAGGGCTTGAAGCCAGATATTCGAGGAGAAGTTAAAGCGCGACAACCATATACGCTTATGGCAGCCATCTCTTTCGCACGACATCAAGAGGAGCAATTGAACCATGAAGCTTAGAGGACTAGGGTAGCTCCTCAACCAGTAATATTGAAGCCCTCAGTGTTGAATCTCGGATTTTGATGATAAAATCAATTAATGGGTTATTTGATCTAATCCATATTATTGAGTTAAGTGTGCATGATTAACTACGATAACCAGAAAACACAAAGCGAGAATACCAGAGTCAAGTTCGATGGACGTTTAAGAGTCTGAAGAATCGTCGGAGATGCTGCTAGAACCAACCGAGAAGAAATCGGGAACCTATCGGAATTTTCGGAAGTTCGCCGAAGAGATCGTCGGAGGTTCACGGAGATCACCGAGAAGGCTCGGCTACTCATTAAAGTCATCACAAGTTCGGGAGCTTGCTAGAAGCCCGTCGGCAGAAAGTTCGTCGGAAAGCTCGCCAGAACAAGACTCGACGTTCGCGGTTGAAAATTTGCTTAGGATGTGTTTTGGTTATGTAGTCCACTTGTAATTAGGATTAGGATTAAGAGATAATCCTATATCCTGGTTAGGGGCCAACTGGGCCCAAATTCAGAGTTGGTTTAGGCTAAAAATTAAGCTAAACCAGCGAACTAGAGAGCCAAGATTGAAGCCCAACTAGTGGCTGAAAACACTGTAGTCGGGCTGAAAACACTGTAGGCGGTGGCACCGCCTAGCTGGGCGGTGGCACCGCCCAGCACCCGAGAGCTGGGCGGTGACACCTCCTTGGCTGGGCGGTTGCACCGTCCAGCACCCGAGCGCTGGGCGGTTGCACCATCCAGCACCCTAGCGCTGGGCGGTGGCACCGCCTGGTTGGGCGGTGGCACCTCCAGCACCGGGAACCCTAAGAGAATTCAAATTTTGAAGCCCAAAATTTGAATCCTCTTGAGGCCTATAAATACCCCTCAAATCTCAGCTGAGGTTACAACTTTTGAGAAGCATTTTTGATTGAGAGAAAAGTCTTAGAAAGTCTTAGCAAGTCTTGTTTTCAATTTGCTAGAGAGTTCTCCTCCTCCTTTCTTATTGAAAATTTGTAAGAGGTTGAGCTGCTTGTAAAAGGTTGTAAGAGGGGTGTTTACCCTTCCATTTCAAGAGACTTGCTAGTGGAAGGTGGGAGCCTCATCGAAGAGGGGCCTCGCAAGTGGAGTAGGTCATTTGACCGAACCACTCTAAAAATCGGCGTAATCTCTGGTTTACTTTTTATTATTGTCATTTACATTACTGCAAATCTTCTTACTGCTTTAGTTCCTCATTACTCTTGCTGCGCAACTTTAAGAATACGCCTTCAAGTTAAATTTCTCAAGTTTCGTTCTTAACGTACGAAAGATTTTGATTAAAATCGAAGTTTTAATCCGCTGCACTAATTCACCCCCCCCTCTTAGTGCCGCTCCGATCCTAACACTCAGCACCCCCTACTATCGACCAAGTCCCTACACCAAAGAGGTTAATAAGAGAAGAGCTTTGGAAGCGATATGCGAAGGGGTTATGTTGGCATTGTGATGAGCCATGGAGCCGTGAGCATCGCTGTAGTAAAGGGAGACTTCTTATGATTGAACCAATAGAAGAAGAGGTCATTGAACATACAAAAGAAAGCCTTGAACATGAAGAAGAAGATGCAGAAGAAGAGCCACAACCGACCGAAGTTACGGTACATACACTAGCCGGCTACTCAAACCAGCAAATGCTGAAAGTTGGAGGCCTTCTCAAACAACAATCGATCACTGTTCTCATCGACACGGGCAGTACTAATAACTTTTTAAACAGTAAGGTTACTATCCAAATGGCCTTACCTATCGAGAATTGCAACAAGTTTGACGTTAAGGTCGCTGATGGATGGATTTTGAAGTATGATCGTAGGCGCCCGCAAGTGAAACTATTGATGATCATGAGGCCTTACCAAGAGATAATTGCATATTTCTTCCTTCTCCCTCTTGATGATCATGAGGCCATGCTCATAATTAAATGGTTGACGACATTAGGTGATATTTCTTGAAATTTTATGCAACTAATTATGAAATTTTACAGTAAGGAGAAACAGGTGATACTGAATGGGAAACGTGGGGGCGACGTAACGACGATTTGCACACAACAAATGGAGAAGGTTTTGCATAAAGCATGTAGCAGATTTTTGGTACAACTTGAGCAGCAAACTAAGGGAGAGCCAATACAATTTGAAGATCCAAACCTACTTCCTTTGCTTGCTGAATTTTCAGATATATTTGACGAACCGTACAACCTACCTCTTACCCGTCGGCATGATCATTATATAATGATTCTTTCAGGCAAACCTCTAGCAAATACTCGGTCATATCAATATCTACATCTCCAGAAGGATGAAATAGAAAGGATTGTAAAAGAGATGCTCGAAATAGGAGTTATTCGGCTAAGTTGCAACCTCTATTCTTCACCGGTGCTACTTGTACGCAAGAAGGACGGAACATGGCGAATATACGTTGATTACTGAGCTCTCAATGGCATAACCATCAAGGACAAATACCTTATTCCAATAGCAGATGAATTGCTAGATGAAAGGAAGCACAAATCTTTACAAAGCTGGACCTTTGATCCGGGTATCATCAAATATGAGTGTGCGAAGAAGACATACCGAAAACCACCTTTTGAACACACAACAATCACTACGAAATTTTGCTTTCTTCAACATAAGGTGGAATATCTTGGGCATATCATATCAGAGGAAGGTGTGATAGTGGACCCCTTCAAAATTGAAGCAATGCAAAACTGGCCTACCCCGAGGAACATAAAATTGCTATATGGCTTTCTGGGTTTAATAGGCTCCTATCGTAAGTTCGTGAAAAACTATGGAAAGATCAATGCACCACTTACTTTCTTACTGGAAAAAGATGTCTTCCAATGGTTAGACAGAGCCACCACTGCCTTCGACAAACTTAAGGCAGCCATGACGACGACGTCGGTGCTAACACTACCAGATTTCAACCGACTCTTCATTATTGAGGCCGACGCATCTGGAGTCGGAATTGGAGTCATTCTTATGCAAGATGGTCGACCACTCACATACACTAGTAAGACATTATCTCCCTCCCATCAAAAGAAGTCAACATATGATAACGAGATGCTCGCCATTGTGCGCACAGCAACGAGGTGGAGACCCTACTTGATTGGCCGACGATTTCAAATTAAAACCGACCATAAAAGCCTCAAGTACTTTTTAGAGCGAAAGATATCATCCCCTGAGCAGTAAAAATGGGTAACAAAACTTCTTGGATTTGATTATGAAATAGCATACAAAAAGGGGAAAGAGAATATTCTTGTAGATGCGCTTTCGCAGCTACCCGAGCAAGTTGAAGTTTCGGCCGTTTCACTTCCGACCAGCGACTTTCTTAAGGATATTAAGATGGAATGACAGGCAGATTCAGAGACTAGTAAGATTATAAAAAAATTGGAGGAAGCACCAAGCCCCATGGCTCATTACAATTAGGACTCAAAAGAATTACACTATAAGGGACGCATTGTGCTTATGATAAATTCTACTTGCATCTTCATGAGCAAATTTTGGACAAAGTTATTCCATATGCAGGGTACTAAATTAAAAAGGAGTATGGCATATCACCCACAAACCGATGGCCAGACGGAAGTTGTAAATAGGTGCTTGGAGACAGCCCAAAGCCACCCACCAAATATGACTACCCAAGGAGAACTTCTAACTCAGCCAAGTGCCATTATTGATCGATGGATCATGACTCGACGACGACGATCCACTACTGAATTGCTAATACAGTGGGCAAACCTACTAACAGAAGATGCCACTTGGGAGAACTATGATGACTTGAAGATCAAATTCCCAAAATTCATGAATCGTCAGCCTCGAGGACAAGGCTGATTTGAAGAGGGCGGGTTTGTTAGGACTCTAGCTAGGAGAGTCCTAATTGAGACCCCTATTAAAGAGGTGAAGTGGCCGGCTAGGGTTAGGAGATTATTTCTTAGAGAAGAATAAGGAGTTGTAAAGGAATAGGAGTCTTGAGTAGGAGTCCTATTAGGAGTTGGTTAGAAGTAGGAGTCTTGAGTAGGAGTCATATTAGGAGTTGGTTAGAAGTAGGAGTCTTAAGTAAGAGTCCTATTAGGAGTTAGGGTTTAGAAGCCCTATAAATAGTCATGTATTCCACCTCTTTTCATAAGCAATAGATGAATCTTTTCTGCAGCCTTTGAGCAGCAACTTGGAGGGAGGAACCCCTATAGAGTTCCAAGGATGCCGATCCCCTAAAGAGATCAACCCCAAGTTTAGAATATGTAAGGGTTCTAACAGAAGTCTCTTAAGAACTCTTATTCTTAAGGTAGGCAATTCTTGCTAATCACAACTCTTGCTAATCATAACCCTTTTTTCAGGAGTCTTTGGAGACATACTCCAGGAAAGCGATATCTCATGTCTCATCCGTATGAGACCTCTCTTAGAATTTTTCATGGCAAAACTTTAGACAATGGTGTCTATATACCTGGATTGGGATAAGCCAAGCATCCTCTTGGATCTATCTCTATAGATCCGAATCCCTAAGATGTAGGATGCTTCCCCTAAGTCCTTTATGGAGAAGTGTCTAGATAACCAAACCTTTAATATGGAGAGCATTTCTATATCATTCCCAATGATTAGGATGTCATCCATATATAATACCAAGAAGGTGATAGCACTCCTACTTTTCTTCCTGTACACACAAGGCTCGTCTTCATTCTTAATAAAGTTATAAGATCTAATCGCCTCATCAAATTTTATGTTTCAACTTCAGGAAGCTTGTTTCAGTCCATAAATAGACCTAAGCAACCTATATACCTTATCTGGACTGTCCTTGGACATGAATCCCTCAGGTTGTATCATATACACCTCCTTCTCGAGGTTGTCATTAAGGAACATGATTTTCATATCCATCTGTCAGATCTCATAATCATAGTGTGTTGCAATGGCTATAGGTGAGAAGGTTTCGTCATAGTCAACACCTTGCCTTTGACGATACCCCTTAACCACTAGTTTTTCTTTATAGGTCTCCACTTTTCCATCTACTCCGATCTTCTTCTTGAAGATCCACTTGCAACCAATGGGTACAATACCCTTGGGTGCATATACTCATAATAACCTCCTTGTAAGTCTAAGGATCAATATCCTCAACATCCTCTCCTCTAATATGTCACACATATCTCTCAATAGAATGTGATACTTTGTCGGACCTACGTAAAGTTGGAACTTGTCTACCAGGAACCTGAACAGACATGAGTTGTGGAGTGATGTTTGAGCTAGGCTCTCCAACCTCGCTCAACTCTATCATGCTCCCATTGTCTCCACCAAGAATATGTTTCTTCTCAAGGAATACCATTCTCTTGGCTTCAAAAACTTTTTGGTCCTCGGGGTGATAGAAATAATGCCCATAAGTGTCCTTAGGGTATCCCACGAACTTGCACCGCTCCGTCCTGGATTCCAACTTATCGGGATTATGTCTTTTAACATGGGTAGGGAAGCCCCAAATCTTAACAACCTTAAGATTGGGCTTCTTCCTTTTCTATATCTCATATGATATAAACACTACCGACTTAGTTAAAAATCTGTTCAAAAAGCAAGCGGCGGTCTTTAGGGCGTATCCCTAGAATGAGATAAGTAGGTCGACGAAAATCATCATGGACCATACCATATCTAATAGTGTGTGATTCCTCCTTTCAAATACATCATTGAGCCGAGGTGTATTAGAAGGTGTCCATTGGGATATAATCCAATAGTCCTTGAGGAACTGGGTGAACTATGTACTCATGTACACACCTCCTCGATTTGATCAAAGAGTCATGATACTCTTTTCAGTCTAGTTCTCCACTTCATTTTTATACTCATTGAATTTCTTGAAGGCCTTAGACTTATACTTCATCAAGTACGTATGTCCATACCTTGAAAAATCATCAGTAAAAATATTGAAGTAGGAGTAACCACCTATGACATGAGTTGACATGTGACTATATACATCACTATGTATGAGTTCCAGCAGCTTAGTGACTCTCTTTCCAATTTCACTAAATGAAGAGTTTGTTAGTTTTCCATGAAGGCAAGGCTAATTACATATGACACATAGTCCAATAGATCTAGGTATCCATCCTTTAGCAACTTTTGAATCATTCCTTCATTGATGTGACCTAGTCTACAATGCCATACGTATATACTGTTCACCTTATCTCGTTTCCTCTTAGACTCACTTATATTTATGATATATGGAGTTATGTCTAACATAAACAAACCATTATGTAATGTTCCTCTCGTGATGATCTTATCATCAAATAATATTGAACTACCATTGTTCTCAAAAACTAATTTATATCCATTAACTGTCAAACATAAATAAAAATAATATTTTTGGTAATAGAAGGAATAAAATAGCATGCATCCAATGCAATAATAGCTCTACCAGGCAGATGTAGGGTGACCTCGCCAATTGCCACTGTAGTAAATTTTGATTTATTGTTCATCTTAAGGTCTATCTCGTCTCTCGCCAATCTCCCTGCTAGAATCTGCAATGAACTGCAGATGTGATAAATACTAACGGTATCCAATACCCATGTGTTATCATAAGAGTCTAACAAATGGATACTAAACATGAATGTACCTGAAGCTTCTCCAAACTTCTGTTTCACCTTGTCTACAAGGTACTCTTTGCGGTTCCTCTTCCAGTGGTCATCTTTGCTATAGTGGAAGTACTGGCTTTTGTCCTTTACTAGGTCCTTCTAAGCAACCTTTGCTTTATCCAGTCTGCCCTTGCCTTTGCCATTCTTAAGGGACTTTTCTGCCTTCCTTTTCTTTTTGGTCTCACTAGTATAGAGAACTGGCTTCTCTTTCTTGATAGTGCTCTCTACCTCCTATTAGTCGTAGGTGCATTGTAAACGAATCACGTGAGTGATGATACGTGTGACTTGACACGTAGTCTTTTTGCTTATTATTATTATTTGATATTTTATCACTTTATATTACCAATTGCATGAATATATTATGATGTTCATGGATCTGTGTAATGAGAATCAAATCGTGATGAGATCACGATAATGAGACTGATTCACCTTTAAACACAGATATTAAATAATCCTAGTCATAGGTTACTTGAGAGGGACATCGAGATAATTGGACAGACTGGTGTACTATATACCTATCCATATGATGGATGTAGCTAGTCTTATAGCTGCTCGTGTGGGGACACTAGGGATATAGTGCAGGTGCTCATTGAAGAATGAGTTCATTGATTGATCCGCTCACGGAATGTTGGATGGTTGATGATGCCTTATTATCAGATAGCGATTCTATCATCCTAGTGGTGTATGTCATGTATGAGTATTTCACTCTTAGATACCAGATTTATAGGTCTGGAGGTTCTAAATCTAGCACAGCTAGTTATTGGGAGTGGTAGCCAACCTTACGAGGGCTATTGAGTGTCAATAGAAGATTATTTGCTCTCGATGTCATGAGAGAAATATGTCATGTATTCTTGCTCAAACAAGTCCATAGCTAGGGTCATTCAGATTGAGAGAGAACGAGTTATCGGGGAGAATCCGATTAGAGTGAGACTCGTGTAGAAACTGTATGAGCCTGACAGTACCATGCTCGGTATACGGTCTCTGGGGTATTAGATGGATGAGGGATTATAAATATATGGTAACTAAGGATAAATAGGTCCAAAGGATTGGATTCCCCTGTATTATCTAGGGACTACGACGTAGTGGCTTAGTACGTCTGTAGTTGATGAGTCGAGTGAATTATTATGAAGATAATAATTCATTAAGCCAGAAGGAGTTCTGATAGGTATAACTCATGACCAGCTCAATATTGGGCCTAGAGGGTCACACACATATGACAGGTATTGTGATGAGTAGAGGTTCGAATATGAGATATCCGTTGGAGCCCCTATCTTATTGGATGTCCAATAAGCCCCTAAATTATTGGATCCTATATATGAGATCTAATAAGAGCCAATAAGAGATTATTGGGTATAGACTCACTAATCTAACAGACTTGGGTAGTTAGATAGAGATCCAGTACCCAATATGGTAGGATCCATTAGGGTTAAGTTGATAAGGGACCTCTATAAATAGGAGAGAACCAAAGATCCATTGGCTAGAGGTTTTTTTTTGCTACCTCCTCCTATTATCCTCTCTCCCTCTCCTCTTCATATTGTAGCCCCTATTTGGGGCGTGTGGATAGCAAGAAGGGGCAACCCCTTCTTGATTGCATGGTGCACGCGAGGAAGAGTTTTAGGTAGCGATTTGAGGAGCATCTTCGCAGCCCCTGCCATGTAGATCACTGATAGAGAGGAGGAAAGTTGACATTTTCATCATCTCCCATAGATTTGTAGGTTTTTAGGGATATACGATCTCCCTAAGTAATTCTCTTACGCGTAGTTTTTTGGTTTTGCATGTTTTTGCGCACCAATATATTAGGCTGACAGCTTATATTCAGCCCAAGGTGGGCTTTATCAGCCCACAGCTCACCCCCTCTTAACCTAACCCTAATTTATATTAGGGGAGGGTGTGGGTGGCTACGTTTTAAAGGCATAAAGAGGCATAAATATGGGCAACGAGGGCAGCACAGGAGATCCTTGCAGCAGCAAAAAGGAGGAGAAAAAGATAGAAATCCAAGGAGAAAGAAAGGGAAGAAAACAAGGACAATGCAAAGAGACTATTCTCAATCATTTAATAGTGTTCTCATCTTAGGTTAGATCAAATCTATAGTAGATTCTTACTGTGATTACTTGGGGAGAATTATGAAGGATTTAGATATTGAGCACAGTAATGTGATCCTTGTATCCCAGTTATTCTCTTATGATTGTTGTTAGGGTTTTGGGCAAGAGATTGAGATTTGTATATTCATTATTATTATAGTGGATTATCTCTAGTTTGCCCCGTAGTTTTTACCCTTCACGTTGAAGGAGTTTTCCATGTATATCTTGGTGTTCTATAGGATTATAGTTCCATTTAATTCCGTTGTGTGTTATGGCCTAGTAGTATTTATTCATATACAAAAGTTATTTCTCTTTATATCCTATCAACTAGTATCAGAGCAGGGTTGTAGTGATTTAATTTTGTATTTGAATATGGAGGCCAGTAATGTTTCTCGTATGATTAGTTTAAATGAAAACAATTGGATGATATGGAAACCAAGAATGAAAGATCTTTTATATTGCAAAGATTTGTATGGACCTTTGTAGGGGGATAGTGCAAAACCCACAACTATGACAGATGATGAGTGAAAGAGGTTAGAACAAAAAACAATTGGGTTTATTCGACAGTGGCTTGATGATAGTATCTTTCACCATGTTTCTATTGAAAGTTCTACATATTCTCTTTGGAAAAAATTGGAAGGTCTCTATGAAAGAAAAACAGTTGGTAACAAAGCTTTTTTTATTAGAAAACTTATGAACCTAAAATATAGAGAGGGTGCTTCTATTGCTGAGCATTTGAATGAAATGCAGAGTATTACTAACCAGTTATCCTCTATGAAAATGTCTCTTGATGATGAGTTACAGGCATTGTTACTTCTCAGTTCATTACCAGAAAGTTGGGAGACACTAGTGGTTTTCCTCAGTAATTTTGCGCCAGATGGTGTTGTCACTATGAGCCAAGTAACAAGCAGTTTGTTGAATGAGGAGTTGAGAAGAAAGAATTCAGCAACATCTCAGAATGATTCACAGGCACTTATCTCAGATAACAGAGGAAGGTCAAAGTCTAGAAGTAGTTCACGCATGGGTAGGAGCAAGTCAAGATCAAGAAAAGATATTATTTGCTATAATTGTGGTGAGAAAGGACATTACAAGAACCAATATAAGCAACCTAAGAAGAGCAAGAAAAAGGGAAAAAAAGTAGAGCCTACAGAGTCAAAGGATAATACTACAGCTACAGTGTAGGGTGGTGATTATTTGATTTTGTCTCCTTCTGATGATATTTTTTCTTGTGTGTGTCAGGATCTTGAGTGGGTGATTGACACAGGTACTTCTTACCATGCTACACCACGGAGGGAGTTTTTTGCTGCCTATAGGTCTGAAAATTTTGGTGTTGTCAAGATGGGCAACTATGGCACGACAAACGTCATTGGCATGGGTGATATCCATTTAAAGACCAACCTTGGCTGCAAGTTGGTGCTTAAAGATGTGAGGTATGTGGTTGACTTGAGATTGAATTTAATTTCAGTTGGAAGACTAGATGATGAAGACTATGATAGTAGATTTCACATAGAGCAATGGAAGCTCAGTAAGGGTTCTCTTATTATAGCTAGTGGAAAGAAATATCACACCTTATTATAGCTTGTGGTGAGCAGTTAAATGCTACAGAGAAAGACTTCAGTATGAAGTTGTGGCATAGGCGATTGGGACATATGAGCGAGAAGGGGCTGCAAGCTCTTTCCAAGAGAGAGGTATTGCCAGACCTCAGAGATATACATCTAAACCCTTGTATTGATTGTTTGACTGGTAAACAATATAGAGTTTCATTTGCTAGTCCTACTTTGTCTAGAAAAATGCATGCCTTAGACCATGTTTATACAGATGTATGTGGTCCTTTGAGGACAAAAACTCATGGTGGATTTATTGATGTTCCTGGTATAAGTGGTGCACTTTATTTTGTCATTTTTATAGATGATTTTTCTAAGAAAGTTTGGGTCTATGCTTTGAAGACCAAAGATCAGGTGATTAATGTCTTCAAAGAGTTTCATGCCAGGGTTGAAAGGGAGACATAAAGGAAATTGAAATGCATAAGATCAGATAATGGTGGTAAGTACATAGGATTATTTGATGATTATTGTAGGTCACATGAGATCCAACATGAGATGACAGTTCCTGGTACACCTCAGTATAATGCAATTATAGAGAGGATGAACCGCACCATCATAGAAAAGACCAGATGTATGCTTTCACAGGCCAAGCTACCCAAAAGGTTTTGGGATGAGGCTTTGAGGATTACAGTTGATGTCATCAACTTGTCACCATGCACAGCCCTAGATGGTGATGTTACAGAGCATGTATGGTCAGGGAAAGATGTTTCCTACAAGCATTTGAGAGTGTTTGGTTGTATTGCATTTGCATATGTTCCAGACAATGAGAGGTCTAAGCTGGATGGTAAGACTAAAGAATATATTTTTCTTGGTTACTCACATGATCAGTTTGGTCATAGGCTTTAGGATCCAGAAAAGCTGAAGGTGTTTAGAAGCAGAGATATGGTCTTCTTTGGGGATCAAACCTTTGAGGATTTGAAGAAGAAGACAAAAGGCAAGACTTCTGTAGAAGGATTAGTAGATTGTGACCCAATTACTCTTCCAATATATCAGGGTGATGGGGGAGATGTGCAGGAAGATGGCGTAGAGCTTGATGTTGATCTATTTATAGGGCATGTTGAGCAAGAAGAAGTTGGAGAGCAACTTCCCGTAGAACCTCAGTTGAGAAGATCTTCTAGACAACGTCAACCTTCCAAAAGATACTCTACAGATAAGTATGTGATGTTTACTGATGCAGGTGAACTAGAGAATTACCATGAAGCAATTGAAAATGAGCAGAAAGAGAAGCAGTTGCAGCTTTAGAAAATTCACATAGATGACAACAGAGCAGACATGTTGACAAAGACCTTACCAAAAGAAAGACATGTTGCCCACAGTTGGTCGGTATGGCTTCACATTGAGGAGTAATGAGACAGCCTCTCTTATGGGCTGAAGGGGGAGGTTGTTGGGCTGACAGCCCATATTCAGCCCAAGGTGGGCTTTATCAGCCCACAGCTCACCCTCTCTTAACCTAACCCTAATTTATATTAGGGGAGGTGTGGGTGGCTGCGTTTTAAAGGCAGAAAGAGGCATAAATAGGACAGCAACGAGGGCAGCATAAGAGATCCTTGCAACAGCAAAAAAGAGGAGAAAAAGACAGAAATCCAAGGAGAAAGAAAGGGAAGAAAACAAGGACAATGTAGAGAGACTGTTCTCAATCATCCAAAAGTGTTCTTATCTCAGGTTAGATCAAATCTACATTAGATTCTTACTGTGATTACTTGGGGAGAATTAGGGAGGATTTAGATATTGAGCATAGTGACATGATCCTTGTATCCCAGTTATTCTCTTGTGATTGTTGCTACGGTTTTGGGCAAGAGATTGAGATTTGTATATTCATTATTATTATAGTGGATTATCTCTAGTTTGCCCCGTGGTTTTTACCCTTCACATTGAAGGGGTTTTCCATGTATATCTTGGTGTTCTATAGGATTGTGGTTCTATTTAATTCTGTTGTGTGTTATGGCCTACTAGTATTTGTTCATATACAAAAGTTATTTCTCTTTATATCCCATCATAATATTTGCATGATAATAAAACTTCTTTTATGCGGGAATTCTGGGATTTTGTTTTTCTATTCTTCCATTGTACATGTGATGTCATCCCAAATTTCCCAATAGTGGTATTAAAGCTAGGTTGCTCGTGCTAAAGATTGGCTTTTAAACTTCGTGTGTTGTGTTTAATCACATTGAAATTGTTTTACGTAATTGCTATGATTTTTTTATTGTAGTTTTCAAATTTATACTACACCTTTCTTTGTTGTTAAGAGGTGTTTTAGATTGGCTTTTGATGTCAAATTTGTTGACATAAAAGGAGAAGAAAGGGTAGCAACTGTTGCTGCCCCTTGGATTGGCCGAAGGTTACTTGCAGCCTTGGCCAAGAGCTCTAATTTATTGCTCTTGGCTTGGCCAAAATTAGTAGAAACGAGAGCAGCATAGCTGTCCTCAACCTGCTGCATGCTAACCCCTACAGCTAGGTTTCCTGGCTATAAGGGGCACCACCGCAGAGGTTGCCCAAGCGGTTTATGGCCACATTATTATGGACTTAGTTGGTTTTGCCTAAGTCATACGGTACCCTTGTATGTCTATCTGCAAAGGTTAGCCTCCTCAAAACCTCCTATAGTCTCTTAGGACCTACAAAAGAGAAAATGGGTTAGAGAAAATACCTCACTTGGGATCTACAAGCAATCATTTCAGTAAACACTTCATAGCCAATGTAAATTACAAACAAACTTTATAAGATATGAATGATCGCACAATAAAGGGTCCAAAATGGTTCACTACAGACTAAAATCTCCACAAGTGCACACATGACACAACCTTTATTTGCAAGCCCAGGATGACCTCCAAACCCAATTAAAATGGGTTGTTAATCCTTCGACCGTCCCTCTACATACTATATAGAGTATGAACAAATCAAAAGACATGGACATACATAAGTATTACGTTAAACACCCCATTTACAGTTTTATTCATGACATTCTATGCCACTTATTCCTTGGACGTCCTCGTCGAAGCCTTTATCGACGCTGTAACTCCTTACCTTTGTTGAATCTTTAATCTTCTACTCTAGCTACAATGCGTCTCTTGGCTCCCAACTACTCTCTGCCACTGTTGTTGAGTAGTCAAACTTTCGATCCGCTATGCTGCTTCAACTCGCCAATGACTCTGACTCTAGTGTGGGGTTGGCTGAGTTGTGTTAATCCTTGTTGGTTCTTGTGGATCCTACAAATGAAGGAAAAGACCATCCTTACTATGTGCCAGTCTCTCAAATGCCTCATGCTGATTGAATTGGGTTGATGCTTGTTGGAGCTTTAATGAGTATTGCCTTGCAAACTTTTAAATTTTTTGGGTCCTTCCTCCACAAAATTTGCCCATCGGCTCTTCTTTCACTTAGTTGTCATTTCCAAGTAGGTTCGTATCATTTCTGCTTTTGATTGACATTCTGTTGGGAAATAAAGCGGATAACCTACTTTTAGTAGTACTAACCACCATTGGTGAGGATTTGACAACTATTGTCTTCCATTTGGTTTCTTAGAAGGGTCTTTGAACATTTGCAGAGCCCCTCTGCTAGATAGATAAAAGAATTGGGGTACTCGATTTCACCCATTCTCTTAAGAGTTGAGAAGGCAAAGGTTACTTGACTTCGTCCACCTCCTTGAGGCTTGTACTCTATGCATCGAGCTGGTTACTAGCCTTCGCCTGCTCTTTACTCATACTTCTGAAGCACTTGAAGTGTTTCACTCCTTGTCTTTGCCCTTTAGCCTTGTCTCGGTACTTGGAGTTTGCCTTTGTATTCTCCATCTCCTCAGCCCCTTTTATGACCAAGTGCTCTCCCTCCATGAGAGCAAGGGACCGATGACTTCACAGAAGTCCCACCTTTGCGATACCATGGCGCTGTCATGCCCATGGTCATACTATCCATCACCTCGCATCTGCATCACTTTCTTCATGATCGGTAGATATGTCTCAGTGGCACTCCTCCGAGTCCACCTCCATTCTAACTGATGCTTGGTTTTAGGTAGCTAAGTCCCTTAGACTCATCATCGTTTCCTCGCTCCTTTTGACCTCCTTCTTCGACACCTCTATGTTCTTCAAGTAGTTCCCCTTGGTTGATGGAAAGATAGGCTACAACTCTCATGCATGGCCTCTGCCATCATATTGCAGGGTTCTCATAGATTCTGTTCTCCTTAGCTTCCTTGGTAGCAATGTTCGCTTACTCAGCATTGTCCTCTAACTTGTCGGGCTCCCTTAAGCGAATATGGGCTCCAGGGTAGTCCAACTCTCTAGCTGCTCTGATCATACCTCTGCATGATCAAGTCCCTCCCATGGGACTTACTAGTACTTGTTAGGATCGAGTCGGCACTCAGAGAGGAGGAGGAGGGGTGAATTAGTGTAGCGGATAAAAATGTCGGTTTAAAAGTCTTCATATATTAAAAAACCAATCTCGGAAGATTGCTTGAAAGCGTATTTGTTCATAAGGATAGTGAAAGCCAAGTAAGGAGGCAGTGAAGCAATTGCAAAGTCAGTAAATAACAATAACAAAAATACAAACCAGAATTTATAGTGGTTCGGTCGTTGTGACCTACATCCACTTCCGATTCCTCCTCCGTCGAGGTCCCGACATCTATTGAATCTCGGATTTTGATGATGAAACCAATTGATAGTGCTTATTTGATCTGCATTTTGAGTGATGCAGGAAGCTTCAATCAGGGATAGATAATTAAGGCAGGAAGAATCATGTTGGGCCGAAATAGAACATGTTAGAAGATTGGACGTCGAGTCGAAGGATCGGTCGACGTATTGGCAGTAGGCTTCGGGCCATGAGTTCGGGAATCATGCCAAGAAGAGCAAAAATTATGCCAAGAAAATCGGATTTGCGGAGGTCAACTGTCCGATTGGGCAATAGGCTGCAAGAGAGGACAATGCGCCAAAGAATCGAACGAAGCATCGATGAACCAATGACATGCCAGACAACATTTGATTTAAGTCTTATAATAATTATCTAGATCGAAGTAGGTTTTAAGTGTGTAGGATTAACTATGATAGCGATCAAGGCATAAAGTAAAATGAAGTCTCGGAGTCAAGAACGAGATTTCGTTGGGAGTTTGAGAGTTCATCGGAAGTCCGAACGTTCATCGGAAGTTTTGTCGGAATTGATCAAGAAGTCTAGAAGCTTGCCAGAGAAGCCCATCGAAACTCGCCAAGAAGATCGTCGTGAAGTCCAGGAGCTTGCCGGGAGCCCGCTGGAACATTGCTTGAGAGATCGTCAGAAGTTCACCGGAAACTCGCTGGAAGAAACCAGACTTATTTAGCTTAGTGTATGCCTTAAATTTCATAGTTAGCACATAATTAGGTTGGAATTAGGCCAACTTAATTAGGGGCCAATTAAGCCCAAGGTTAGGTTATGTTGGACAAAGTGAAAGGCCCAAATATTGACCCAATAGGTGGAACCATTATGGCATAATCTCCGAGACTATGTCAGACGATGGTACCGCCCAGACTCAGTCTCCGAGATTGTCAAGCAGTGGTACCATTAGTCTAGGTGATGGTACCGCTAGACTGGGTGGTGGTACCGCTAGACTGGGTGGTGGTACCGCCCAGTGTCAGTGCTGCAGGCGGTGGTACCACCTAGCACAGGCAGTGGTACCACCAGGACCCGGGATGATATCATTTTAGGCTCCAAGTTTGAATCCACTTGAGGCCTATAAATACCCCTCTCATCCCTGGTTAACTTATACAAGCACAAAGAATTTAAAAGTGAGAAAACGCTATAATAATTACTTGAGAGATTCCCTCCTCTAAAGTTATAAGTTTAGAATTCTGTATAGGAAGGAGTGAGTGCTTGTAAAAGGTTGTCTCCTAAACCTATGAAAATGAGAAGAGGGGTGTAAGAAGGTGATTGGTCTTCGCCTATTGAAGGAAAACCGTTAGTGGATACCGGTGGCCTCGACGGAAGAGGAATCGGGAGTGGATGTAGGTCACGACGACCGAACCACTATAAAATCGTTTTGCTGCCTTCTACTTTGCTATTTACCTTTGCTGCAAATCAACTTACTTACTCACTGCTCTACTTCCTCATTACAAGCTTATGAAAGTATTTTTAAGTTAACATCTTTCCGATCGGTTTTCAATAAACGAATATTTTTCGAAATCGATGTTTTTATAGTTGTACTAATTCACACCCCCCCTCCCTCTTAGTGCCGACTCATTCCTAACAGCATCCACTAATGATCTTCCTTCAATAGGCAAAGACCAACCACCTCTTTATAATACTTTCTCATTTTCACAGGTTTAGGAGGTAACCCTTACAAGCCTCACACCTATCTTGAATGATCACAACACTAGAAAGCGAGGAGGAGGACTCTTTGCACTTTTATAACACTTTTAACACATCAAGAATTCAAGATATTGTTCACACTTTCATGTCCTTTCATGCAGAAAAAAGTGGGGTATTTATAGGTCCCAATGGCTTCAGAATTTGAGCCAAAAAGTGTCACATCCCCGGATTTTAAGGTACTAGCGGTACCACCGCCATTATTGGGCGATACTACCACCTGTAGACTGACACTGGGTGGTACCACCGCCCAGACCACTTGGGAGACTGAGTCACCAGGCGATGCCATCACCGGCCTTTTGGACCCATTTTCTGAGCTTTTGAATAATGTTTATTGAGTCTGTTTAGTCTAGTTGTTTATGGAGTTAGTTTGGTTCAGTTAGAGTCAAGTAGAGGTTTATTTAATATTTATTTATTATTAGAGTTCAAGTCCTGATGGACTCTGGGTGGAACTCTATAAATAGGGATGTAACCACTTCTTTTCAATTATCTATGAAAAATATTATTATGTCTTTTGACAAACTCTAGGAGGTCGATCCCCTCGAAGCGATCAAGGAGGGCCGATCCCCTCGAAGTGATCAAGGAGGCTGATCCCCTCGAAGTGATCATCCCCTTTCTCTTCTTCTTTTTTACGATAAGACTTTAGGGTCTTACCACGGCCCTAGCGATGCCACCACTAGCCATGACTTCAGGTGCTGAATGGGCATTTCTACCGGCCTAGTTCAGCCATGTTAAGGGTCCAATTGGCCCCTAATTGAGTTAGTGGGATTACCTCCCAATCCTAACTCAACTTAAGGTCTAACTATGATAATTTAAGACATTAACTAAGTAATCTTGGTTTGGTATATTAATTGTTCTTCCGGCGAGTTTCCGACGATCTTCCGGGGAACTTCCGATAATCTCTCGATAATGTCCCAATGGACTCCTAGCAAGCTCCTAGACTTTATGACGATATTCTTGGTGAGTTTCGATGATCTTCTTTGGCAAGCTCCTAGACTTCTTGGTCAATTCCGACAGAACTTCCGATGAACATCCGAACTTCCGATAAACTCTCAAACTCCCAACGAAATCTCGATCTTGACTCTAGCCCAACATCTGTTTTATGCCTTACTGCTATTGTAGTTAATTATGCACACTTTTCTCAACATATGGATTAGATCAAACAATTTATCAATTGATTTCATCATCAAAATATGAGATTCAATAATCTCCTCCTTTTTGAGGATGACAATCAATTGATGACGGAGTTAACCTTAACTCCCCTATCTAGATGCCATTCTTGAGAAAGATACTCTTAAATTCAAGGCCTTTGAATTCAAGCATTAAACTGATAAGTTATATTCTTATCAGCATGCACATGATGATACTTATCATGATTTACCAATTTAAAATATGATACTTCGTATAGAAAAAATGATGTCAAGGCTTGACATCTATTTTTAAGTCCAATGATAATAGTCAATCATCATTTTCAAGTATGATACGAATTTTAAATATAAAATTTAGCAAGATGACAAAGATAGCAATTCATCATTCCATGGAAAGATATCAATTATAAATAGTAAGTTGAGCTCATGATATCTTATCATAATAAAAGATATTTATCAAGCATTCTTGAAACATTTCTAGTATCTATAATGCATATGAAATATATTTTAATATGTTTCAAGTATTACGACAAGATACATTTCATACATTTATCTCAAATATTCAATTTGTCATCAATTTATCATATTTCTCCTCCTTTGTCATCAACAAAAAGGAGAACCATTCAACAATACAAGTGTGATAACAAAATTAAGCAAGTTCCACACCAATTTATCCCAGCAAAAACTTTGCAAGATAACCTTTTTGGATAAGCTAATATTTTTCCTCAAGGGCTTTTTGGTTCTTCTTCCTTTGTCATAAAAACTTTGCATGAAGAAGAGGAAGGAAGGTAAGGAGGGAATCCATTAAGAACTAAATTTGTGAAATGATTTGAATCAAGTCAAAAATAATAAATAAGTTTCATTAAATCATGCTTTAATTTTAACAAAGAGAAGGGATTCATGAAAAGAATCAAGATATCCATATGAAATCAACCGCCATTCTTGCAAGTAACCATCACACACAAAAATTCATCTTTCAATGATCAATATATCCATGTGAATTCATAAAATTCATCTTTCATGAGAAGAGTAAGGAAAGATTCATGGGAAGGGAGCATCATATGAAAAAAAAAATATTAATAAAACTTCATAAATCAAATTTATTTCTCATTAAAAATTTACAAGAGTGAAATCCGTGAAAGATACATTTATCAATGAATTCTATTAGTGAAGTGATTAAGTATATAAAAAATCATTAAGTTTGTATGAAATAAATTTTGACACCTAGTAGATTAATATGCTGAATTTCATGAAAGCCTTATATATAAAATGAAATAATTTCATGAAAGCCTTTAAAAAAAATCAAGAAAGTCCAAAAAAGATACTCATGCATTCGGACAATTTAACATCCCTAACTCTCTTATAATAAAATCAAATTATTCTTCATTTAAAGGTTTTGTAAAGATATTGGCTAATTGATGTTTTGTATCAATAAACTCTAAAGATATGTCATGGTTATTAACATAATCTCTTATGAAATGATGCATAATGTCAATATGTTTAGTTCTAGAGTGTTGAATAGGATTTTTTTGTGAAATATATTTCACTCGTGTTATCACATTTTATGGGAATGTTCTTAAGATGAATCTTATAATCTTCTAATGTATTTTTCATCCATACAACTTGTGCACAACATACACTAGCAGCTATGTATTCGACTTCGATTGTGGATAGTACAATCGAGTTTTGTTTCTTGGAAGACCAAGAGACATGTGCATGACCTAAGAATTGACATGTTCCGGATGTGCTTTTTCTATCTATTCTACATCCAGCACAATCCGCATCAGCATAAGTAATTGGTTCAAAGTTTTCAGATTTTGGATACCATAATCCTATATTAGTGGTTCTTTTAAGATATATAAGAATTCTTTTAATTGCTTTAAGGTGAGATAACTTAGGATTAGATTGAAACCTAGCACAAAGTCCTACGCAAAACATGATATCCGGTCTAGTTATGGTGAGGTATAGTAAACTACCTATCATACCCCTATAAGCTTTTTGATCAAAGCTTTCTCCACTTTCGTAAATGTCTAACTTGGTAGAAGTACTCAAAGGAGTATTGATAACCTTTGAACTTTTTATATAAAATCGTTTTAGCAAGTCTAATGCATATTTTGTTTGACTAAGAAAATATCATCACTAAGTTGTTTGATTTGTAAGCCTAAAAAGAAAGTTAGTTCCCTCATTAATGTCACGCTCCCAGAATTTAATTCTCATTTAGGAGGTGTGAGCCTAACTCAAAATGGATAATATTATAATTCAACAAACAAATCAATCCAGGATCCAAACTAATATTTGAGGACATTGAGAAACATTCAGTCAAATTCAAATCCATACAACCTGTGTAGTTTATAATCATATATCACATCACTCGATAATTCACATTTATAGAAACCCAAGCCAACTTAACAAAACATTAACAACACTTATAAATCTACAAGCTAAACAATTTATATAATCAGAACTCTAACCATTTACTACCAGTTCATATCATTGTAAACTAAACTTAACATTCTGAAATTCCAAATAGGAGAGTTCTTCGAACACTTTTACATGATATATCAATTTCAAATCTGTCAATAACATTTCATTACATATAAAATATACTTATACAACAATAACATAACAACCAACAAGACTTGTTCACAATTCTGAATAGCTCTCTACGGCCTCAGCCTAATTCAAACATCTCAAAGAGTGACAAGCTAACCTGAAAAATTTATATAACAACAGAGTGAGCAAAAAACAACTTAGCAAGTGACAAAACATATCCAAAACGAAAAAGGAACAGTTTCAAACAAGTAAGGTATCACAATGCCAAGCAGAATACAAGAGATTCAAGGGTACCATCTCATTAGATACAAATTCGTAAATGTCATTTCATTCAAAACATAATTGGTTCATAATAAATGGAATACAGAGTAATTGGAGCATATCAAAAGTGTATTAAATGTTCCGAAGCATATCAATGGCGTATGGATCATTTCGAAGCATATCAATAGCAAATGAAATATTTCAGAGTATATCAATAACAAATGAAAAGTTTCGAAGCTTATCAATGACGTATGAAATGTTTCGGAGCATATCAATGACAAATGGAACATTTCGGAACATATCAATGGCATATGAAATATTTCAAAGCGTATCAATGGCGTGTGAACATTTCAGAGGCATAGGGTGCATTTCAGAATATATCAATATCATATGAAATATTTCAGAGCATATCAACGACATATGAACCATTTTGAAGCATATCAAAAAATAAATACAAAACAGAAGCTTAAACGTCGTATTTGACATTGCATTCATATCATTCTTATCCAAAGCATGTATAGAAGCACATAACCAAAGCTCTAGATATCATATGTAACATACAGAATATGCAATGGGACCACAGATGGAATGTGATTCATCCATTTATGAATGACCACCAGACAGAAGTCTAGAGCATCGTGGGCTCTAGGCACATACCTTTTACCATTTCTAGCAAAGATCCAAATAAAACCTTTACCATTTCTATCAAAGTTTCATATTATCCCACAAACACGAGAGTACAAAAGGGTATTGTGAACAATAAATTGGGACATATCGGAAACATATGCGGAACATCGAAATGTATGTGCCTATACGAAACATTGCGATACAAACATGAACTTTATATAATAGGTTTCAAGAATGCAAATAATATAAGGACAAGAGTATACAAGAATTCAAAGTAGTAATATAAAGCTCAATTGAAGAAAGAATGCTAGATGAAATCAATTTCTAGAAGGAATGAAACAAAAACAAGCGAAATCGACCAAAGCTCGATTTCTGATAGAATTTGAGAGGCACATTGAACAAGTGATTCAAACTATCAATTGCACTCCAATTTACTCAAGAAATATATCATTAGAAAAATATTTCAATTTAGTTTTAGATAAAATAAGTTTCATACAAATTAAAATTTCCAACCGAGAGTTACAAATAATTTGGTAACCAAAGATCAAATATCTATTTTGCAGAATTCATAGGGTCAGCTTCAATAGAAAACTGGGTAGGCATTTGGACTCTAAATCTTTCAATCCAAGTATCAAAAGAAAGATCTACGAGTCTAGTTACGATACCTGTTTATAGGCAGTTTAGTATCAAAAGGTCAGAAGTTACGATACCTATTTCGCAAAATCAATAGGGTCAACTGAAACAGAAGTTTGGGCAGACAAACTTACTCCAAATTCTTCAAATAAGCTATCAAAAGAAAGGTTTACGAATCTATATTCAGGTAAATTTGTTTTGCCTAAATCAGAGATCGGTGCAGAAGGTTATGGTTATAACAAGATAAAAAGGTCAGAATCTCGAAAGTTTTTCACATTCTGATCGTTATGTCTAAACAAGAGATACATCAAATGCAAGGCTAGAATATTTCAAAGCTCTCATTATCAAGGCAAAAATAGAGATAAAATTGCAATAGGAAATGATTAGAATACTTGTAGGTGAAAAGATCCGAACACTTGCAATAGGAAAGATCGAAACACTTACCTGTCGAAGGTTTTGACCCGAAGAAGGTGTAAGCCCAAATCGTTCTTCTACTTTTCCTCCGTCTCATTTACCTGTTTCATTTTCTGTATCTTTGTTCTTTTTCCCAACCATAGCCGTAGCCACAGTCACAGCCGTAGCCACCGCCGCAGCCCCTTCTACTGCACTACTTCCTTTCTCCTATCTCTCATTCCTTCTTTTTCTTTCCCAAACATTACTATCGCAGCCCCTTCTTCTTTCCCTTCTCCTCCCTGACGCACAGCGCCTCCTCTCCTCTGTTTCCTCCTGCAGGAGGAAACAGAGGTGCTGCAGCCCTAGCTGCTGCAGCTACCTCTCTCTCATCTCCCTCTTCCCTCTCTTCTCCTTCTTCTTCTTCTTCTTTTCTTCTCTTCTCCCCATTCTTCTTCTTCTCCTCTTCTTACCTTCTCCTCCTCGACGCCCCACACCTCTGTTTCCTTGTGCCGGAAATAGAGGTGCTGCAGCCCTAGCTGCAGTCACCTCCCTTTCCTCTCCCTCTTCCCTTTCTTCTCAATCTTCTTCTTTTCTTATCTTCTCCCTCTTCTTCTCCTTCTCTTCTCCTCCCCGATGCCTCTTACCTCCTCGCTGCAGCCCTTGCCGTAGCCACCTTCTTTTTTTTGTTTTCTTCTTCTTCCCCTTCTTCTCCCTCTTCTTCTTCTTCTTCTTCTTTTCTTCTCCTCCTCTTCTTCTTCTCTTCTTATCCTCTTCTTCTCCCCAATGCCCCATAGCTGCACTCTCTATTTTCCCATGGGAAACTGAGAGCGTGGGAGGTGGTGTTTTCTCTCTCTCTCTCTCTCTCTCTCTCTCTCTCTCTCTCAGAGCATAACGTTTGATCACTGGATTTATTATGTTTATGTATAGATAATCCGAGTTTGAAACGGGTCCTTACAAATAATTTTTTAAAAGTAAAGGATATTACACTCTCCTCTCCTTAAAAGAAAATTTAGTCCTTTAAATTAATAATATCTTAATCGATAAAAAGATGAAGAATACGTTTTATTCATTTCCTCCTCCAACTCCCAAATAGTTTCATCAATAGAATACAATTACATAATCATCCAAGAGTGACTGAAATATCTTTTTTCTTGATCTTCAATAGATGATAACCCGACATCCGATCAAACTTGGAAAATACTTATGCACCCTATCATCAAACAAGTTATCACTTCTGGGTAGAGGATACTTACTTTTTATGGTCATCTGATTCAATTATCTATAATTAATATAAATCCTGAATGTTTCATCCTTATTCTTAACTAACAACACCGGAGCACCCCCTTGATAAAACACTAAGTCAAATAAAACCCTTATATAATAGTCTTTGTAGTTGCTTTTTCAATTCCACTTACTCAATTGGTGTCATTCTGTAGAGAGGCTTAGATATTGGAATTATCCTAAAGACTAAATCAAAAGCAAATTCACCCTTTTTATTTGGAGGTAATCCAGGGAAGTCATCATGAGATACATCAAGCAATAAGGTAAATCATACCCAATACTCTCAAAATAAAAGATGGGATGATCTAGTATGCAAAAAGTGATCATTTTGTATAACAATCTATACTGGTATGATAGGAAGATAGTCAATTCATACCAAGTATAATATCAAAACTCCAAATCTCTAGGAGAACCAAATCAGCAAGAAGTTCGAGTTCTCCAATAGAAATCAAACAAGATGACCAGATTAATTTTGTTATAAAAAATCCCCATAGTCGTATTTACATATAGCATATAATTCAGTGGTCTAGGTTGAAGGCCCAAGTGATAAGCAAAATATTACGAATCAAATGATAGATTAGAACCATGGTCAAACAAATATTTGCATTCTTTCAGAAACATGAATAATACCTTCGACCACTAATTCAGAAGCTTTTAAATCATATTCAGTGATAATATATACTCTGACATGGGCTGATGATTTAGGAGGCAATGACTCTTTCTTCTTGTTTAAAGGCAGTTTTTTATTTTATGATCCAACTTCCCACAAGCAAAATAAGCTCTAGTCACCCGAAAACACAAACTTGTTTCATAATTTAACTTGCATCTTACACAAGATTGAACCTTTTGTGGTGACGTCCCTTTTTAAATCCAAATATCTTGACCCTCTTGTTATCACTTTCTGATTCATTTCCAATCATATGTTTATTAGTAAACTTGTCCTTGCTATTCCTATCCTTGATCTCCAGAAATTATTTTGATCATCAGAATAATTTCGTACATCAAATATCTTTTCCATTCGCATCATCCATTTTTCTGCCACCAATGGATTAGGTTCACCACGCTTTCGCTACGCCACTCTGATTTGATATCCCCGATCAACCCTTTTATCATCCTTAATTAATTAGAAGCACAAAAAGTAGGATGACCAAATATCCTCATCACTCTAGATTTCTAAAAGGCATCAAAGAAAATTTCCATCAATCACTATAGTTTGCTAGACCTCAATATATTTTGCACGTCAACATATCATATATTTTAGTAATCCTCAAACCATGCTCTAATACCACCTTTGTCATACCTCCTGAATTTAATTCTCATTCAAGAGGTGTGAACCTTGTTGAATCTCGTATTTTGATGATGAAACTAATTGATAAGCATTTATGATTTGATCTGCGTTTTTAGTAACATAGGATGCTTCGATCAGGATGAAACAATTAAAGCAGGAAGAATCATGTTAGACCGGTGGAACATGTCAGAAGATTGGACGTCAAGCCGGTGGATCGGTCGATGTATCGATAGAAGGCTTCGGGCCATAGATTCGGGCATCGGGCCAAGAAGAGAGGATATTGCGCCAAGGATATCGGAGTTGCGGAGTCAACTGGCCAATTGGGCAATAGCTCGCAAGAGAGGACGATGCACCGAAGAATCAGACGAAGCGTCGAGGGACCAATGACATGTCAGACAACATGATTATTGCTTAGTATTAATCGTCTAGATGGAAATGTGTTTTTACATGTGCAGGATTAACTACGATAGCAAGGCATAAAGCAAAATGAAGTCCCAGAGTCAAGAAAGCGATTTTGTTTGGAGTTCGAGAGTTCGTCGGAAGTTCTACCGAGAAGTCCCAGAGCTTACCAAAGAAGCTCGTCGGAACTCGCCAAGAAGATCATCGTGAAGTCTAGTAGCTTGCTAGGAGTCCGTTGGAACATTACCGAGAGATCGTCGAAAGTTCGCTAGAAGATCGCCGGAAGCTCGTCGGAAGAAACTAGACTTACAGACTTGTTTAGCTTAGGAAATGTCTTAGGAATCGTAGTTAGCACGTAATTGGGTTTGGATTTGGGCTAACCCAATTATGGGCTAGTTGGGCCCATGTAAGGACTGTGTTGGGCCCAATGAAAAGGCCCAAACAGTGCCCTAAGAGGTGACATCGTCGTGGCATAGTCTCCGAGACTGTGTCAGGCGGTGGTACTGCCCAGACATAGCCTCCGAGAGGCTGCAGACTGTCACAGACTTAGCTGGTTTTGCCTAAGTCATGCGGCACCCTTGCATGTTCGTCCGCAAAGGTCAGCCTCCCCGAAGCCTCCCATGTCCCTTAGGACCCACAAAAGAGAGAACGGGTTAGAGAAAATGCCTCATTCGGGATCCACAAGCAAATATCTCCGAAAATACTTCATAGACAATGCAAATTACAAACAGACTTTACAAGCTCTGAACAGTTGCACAACAAAGGGTAAAATGATCCATTATATATCGAAAATCTCTCACACGTGTCCATATGACACAACCTTTATTTACAAGCCCAAAGCGGCCACCAACCTAACTAAAATGGGACTATTAAGCCTTCGACCGTCCCTCTGCATGCTGTACAAAGCATAAACATACCGAAAGACACGGACATACATAAGCATCACATCAAACATCCCGTTTAGAAGTTTGTCCGTAACATTCTACCCCACTTATTCCTTCGAAGTCCTCGTCGAAGCCTTTGTCGACACTGCAACTCCTCACCTTTGCTGAGTCTTCAATCTTTTGCTCCAACTGCAATGCACCTCCTGGCTCCCAGTTGCTCTCCACTTTTGCTTTCGAGTAGTCGAACCTTTGATCCGCCATGCTGCTTCAACTCGCCAATGACTCTGACTCTAGTGTGGGGTTGGCTGAGTTGTGTTGATCCCTGTTGGTTCCTGCAGATCCTCCAGATGAAGAAAAAGACCATCCTTACTACGCCAGTCTCTCAAATGCCTCATGCTGCTCGAACTGGGTGGATGCTTGTTGGAGCTTTAACGAGCATCCTCTCGCAAACTTCTGATGTTTTGGGTCCTTCCTCCACAAAATTTGCTCATTGACTCTTCTTTCACTTAGTTGTCACATCCAAGTAGGTTCGCATCACTTCCGCTTTCGATTGGCATTTCGTTGGGAAATGAAGCGGACAATCTACTATCAGTAGCACTGATCACCGTTGGTGAGGATTTAACAACTATTGTCTTCCATTATCTTCGAAGGGTCTTTGAACTTGTGCAGAGCTCCTCTGCTGGATAGATAAGAGAATTGGAGTACTCGGTTTCGCCCATTCTCTTAAGAGTTGAGAAGGCAAAGGTTACTTGACTTCGCCCGCCTCCTCGAGGTTGTACTCCATGCATCGAGCTGGTTACTGGCCTTCACCTGCTCTTTGCTCACACTTCTGAAGCACTTGAAGTGTTTGCACTCCTTGCGTTGAGTTAGCTACTGTGATTCACCTTCTCAATGCCATCGAACTTATGGAATGCAGGAAGTTTTCACCCCAACTTGGAGTAATTCTCTAATAGATTTGGTTGCCTCTGGGATTGTACCGTCTTCTCCATTAACCCTGCCGCCTACTCCACTGAGTAGCAAAGGTACAGCACCGCATACTGCTTGCTTCGTTCCTTAGTTATGCACTCTTGCATGACCCGAAGTCCTTCACTTTCGGCTATCTTGATAAGAAGCTCATTAACATCGGTCTTACGAAGTTCCTAGGCCTCTGCCCTTCAGCCTTGTCTCGGTATTTGGAGATTGCCTCTGCATGCTCCACCTCCTTGGCCCCTTTCACGACCAAGCGCTCTCCCTCCATGAGAGCAAGAGATCAATGACTTTCACAGAAGTCCCGCCTCTGCGGTACCATGTCACTACCATACCCATGGCCCTACTATCCGTCGCCTCGCATCTGCATCCCTTTTCTTCACGATCAGTAGATATGTCTCCATGGTACTCCTCTGAGTCCACCTACATTCTAACTGATGCTTGATTTTGGGTAGCTATGTCCCTTTGGACTCGTCGTCGCTTCCTCGCCCCTTTCGACCCCTTGCTTCAACACCTCTGTGTTCTCCAAGCAGCTCCCCTTTGGTCGATGGAAAGACAGACTGCAACTCCCATGCATGGCCTCTGCCATCGCATTATAGGGTTTGCACCAATTCTGTTCTCATTAGCTTCCTTGGTAGCAACGTTCGCTTACTCGACCTTGTCCTCTGACTTGTCGGGCACCCTTAAGCAAATATGGACTCTGGAGCAATCCAACTCTCCAGCTGTTTCGATCATACCTCTGTATGATCAAGTCCCTCCCATGGGACTCACTGGTACTTGCATTCGAACTTTTCCCTTGGTGGAACCCAGCCCCCATATGCTGATGACCAATGTTTTCATCCGATATAAAATTTGATGCACGCACAGAAGACCCGCCTCTGCGGTACCATGGCCTTCACTCCTTGAATCCATAGCCCTTCTTGCCGTCGTGTTGTTCACCGAAGTGGAGCTTCCAGTAGCTCCCGATCATACCTCCATATAATCTAGTCCCTCACGGGACTATGTCGTGTGTATCGCATTGCCACGAACTGTTCCACCACGATCCGCTGCAGCATGTCGCCTCCTGGTGACATCTCTATTGCATTCTGATCCTTGTGGGATGAACTCGAATTGTGAACCCTCCATGTGGGGCCTCTGCCAATACATCGCAGGGTATCTTCCACCTTCGATTTTGTTCGCTTCTTTGGCAATCGACCTTCATCCACCCACTCTTGGGTCACACCTAGATGAAGCACCGCTCTAGGACAGTCCGTCGCCTAGTAGCTCCCGAAGTCCACCGACTTCACTGTAATTTATGCACCATTGTCTGGATCCTGGGCCTCTGCCCCTACCAGCACAATCTCCGCTATGCACCGCTTCCTTCATGGCAACTTGAATGGTAACACTGTGGCATATTCTTCAAGAGTACCCACCTCTGAGTCCTCTTTCCCCGTGCTAAGGCCTTCTGAACCCAATTTTGCCTCCGCAAATTGAGTCGCCTTAGTTCCTCCATCAAATGCTTCTCCGAGATAAGGTGCATGTGCCCAGAAGCTCCTTTCGTCTTTAGCACCATGCAAGATGAGTCCGCTCCGTCAGAATGAAGGACCCATGGAACAACATGATTCTACTCTTGCCTCTGCAAGAGTTCATGTCCTTAACCTCTGTCTAAGGAAAGTACTGTGCCTCCGCTCCATGTTCCAACTTCTATGCTGGCTCCCTTCATGCGGCTTGGGTACTTCGCCAAGTTACACCCAAGTTGCTCCGCTCCTCGTTTTTGCATTGAGTCGATGGTGGCCCTCACGCCCACCACTCCACGGGTCAGCCCTCCCTTGAGTCTGATCTCTATATCGACTCCAAGTGTGCCTTCATTTGGGCTACTTTAGGTCGCTCCCCCACTTGATCTCGCAATTCATCCACCAATACATTCTCTCGAGCGAGATCATGCGATGACTCCTCGCCGCTTGCTTAGTCCATTGAGTTTCGTGGAGCTGTTGTTTGTTGAGGTACTCCTCCTCAACATGTGAGGTCCGTCCCACATGATTCTCCCTCTAGAGAGCCGAGACTTATCCCTCCAGGATATCTGTCCTGTTGGAGCAACATCTCTCTTCGTTTCAGAGACCACCATCCCCTTGGACTACTTTGATATGCTGAACAAACTGTGTATTTTTCTACCTCCTGCAAAAGCACTTGCTAGATTGTGACTCCATGTCAATACAGCCCCCGCTGCACCACTCAAGGCCTAATAACATGCTGAACTCGTTGCACACTTCAGCCTCCTATGGACGTATCATTCACATGCCGAAGAGAAAGTTTCAATGCTCCATTGCGCCAAGTTTCGGTCGCCTTGGGATGGCCACGAACATTCCATCGTCCGCATACAAGCCCATGCATGAGTACCAAATTCTTTGAGTTAGCAATTCCCCTCACCTCTGTGAGCTTTGCATAACTCTTTTGGTCGTTGAGCAACTCATTCCACCTTGCATTGTCTCATCCTTTACCAAGCGCCTCGCTTGTCTTGAGCACCATCAAGTATAGTTGTCAACGTTGAGCCATAGCTCAAACTCAACCATCCCAACCTTTGTGCGCTCCGCATTCTTCCAAGCTTGCCTATTCTCGTGGTGCCTCTTGCGCGAAGGGTTGGCCATTCCTCTGAATGTCAATCTCAGATGCCCGCTCCTCTGAGCGACTCCTTTTCCCTACATCTCCATGCCCGTTTTCCGCCCAAACGGTCGCGTGTGTGCTGACTGCCCTCAACGCAGCCCCGCTAGGTCCCCCACGTTTACATGCTAAGTGTTTCTATGAGTGCTTGTCCTGCTCTGATACCATCTGTCACGGACTTAGCTGGTTTTGCCTAAGTCGTGCGGCACCCTTGCGTGTCCGATGCTAAGTGTTAGGATCGGAGCGGCACTAAGAGGGGGGGGGGTGAATTAGTGCAGCGGATTAAAACTTTGATTTTAACAAAATCTTTCGTACGATAAGAACGGAACTAGAAAAGTTTAACTTGAAAGCGTATTCTTAAAGTTGCGCAGCAAGGGTAATAAGGAACTAAAGCAGTAAGAAGATTTGCAGTAATGTAAATGACAATAATAAAATGCAAACCAAAGATTACGTCGATTTTTAGAGTGGTTCGGTCAAATGACCTACTCCACTTGCGATGCCCCTCTTCGATGAGGCTCCCACCTTCCACTAGCAAATCTCTTGAAATGGAAGGGTAAACACCCCTCTTACAACCTTTCACAAGCAGTTCAACCTCTTACAAATTTTCAATAGGAAAGAAGGAGGAGAACTCTCTAGGAAATTGAAAACAAGACTTGCTAAGACTTTCTAAGACTTTTCTCTCAATCAAAATGCTTCTCAAAAGTTGTAACCTCAGCTGAGATTTGAGGGGTATTTATAGGCCTCAAGAGGATTCAAATTTGGGCTCAAAAATTTGAATTCTCTTAGGGTTCCCGGTGCTGGAGGTGCCACCGCCCAGCCAGGCGGTGCCACCGCCCAGCGCTCGGGTGCTGGACGGTGCAACCGCCCAGCCAAGGAGGTGTCACCGCCCAGCCAGGCGGTGCCACCGCCTGGCTCTCCGATTTCACTAGTTTGGCTTAATTTTGAAGCCCAAACCATATCTGACTTTGGGCCCAGTTGGCCCCTAACCAGGATATAGGATTATCTCTTAATCCTAATCCTAATTACAAGTGAACTACATAACAAAAACACATCCTAAGCAAGCTTTCAACCGCGAACGTCGAGTCTTGTTTCGGCGAGCTTTCCGACGAGCTTTCCGACGAGCTTCTTCCGACGGACTCCCATCAAGCTCCCGATCTTGTGATGACTTTAACGAGTAGCCGAGCCTTCTCGGTGATCTCCGAGAACCTCCGACGATCTCTTCGGAGAACTTCCGAAAATTCCGATAGGTTCCCGATTTCTTCTCGGTTGGTTCCGGCAGCATCTCCGACGATTCTTCGGACTCTTAAACGTCCATCAATCTTGACTCCGGTATTCTTGCTTTGTGTTTTCTGGTTATCGTAGTTAATCCTGCACACTTAACTCAATAATATGGATTAGATCAATTAACCCATCAATTGATTTCATCATCAAAATCCGAGATTCAACGATCTCCCCCTTTTTGATGATGACAATCAATTGATGACGGAGTTAAACATAACTCCCCCTATCTATATGCCATATTATGAGAAGATGAAAACACTTGAATTTCATCCATTGAATTCAAGCATAAACCGATAAGTTCTAACCGTAGAGCTTATCGTTATTCTCATTAAGCAATAGTAAATGCGAAACTTCGATGAAAATCATAAGTCAAATGATATGGGACAATTTTTACTACGATAGGAGATAAAGATTTTCAACATGAATTTTATGATATCGATGTAAGGCATGCTTTCAATATGATCAATCAATCTTGTGATATTCTCAAGGATTTTGCAAGGCATATAAGACATTCATATCACACAAGCTTTTGCAATTCATATAAGTCATGCTATTAAAATGATATAAGTCATCACTTTTCTCCCCCTTTGTCATCAACAAAAAGGGAATGAGACTTGAAGCACATAATTTATCATACAAAGATTTTATCATTGATCATACATCACTCATCTATATTATCATTGATCATACAAAGATTTTATCATTCAAAATTAAGTATGCTAAAATATTTACGCAGAGTTCATCTTAAAGGAAAATTTAGCATTCATCCATATTATCAAATCTCTTCTTTTTATAAATAAAAAAAATTGTAGATGTACAAAGAAGAGATTGGGATAAGAAAAAAAATTTTAAGTAGTAACTCCAATAAGTCAAGATCATAATTCGAATACAAATCCATTCAAATTCAATTCGTCAACTTGAAACTCATAATCAAGCCATCAAAATCAATTTCGAGATTCAAAATATCATAAAATCATTAATCTTAATCAGATGGAAGCAGTGTTTGACTCAAGATAGGATAAGATAATTTAACAAGTCAACGAGGAACGGAGAGAGAATGAAAAACTTTACGGAAAATCCATTCAAACAATTTTATTCTTAGGGACAATTTAACATACCTAATTCCCTTCTAATGAATTCAAATTGGTCTTCATTCAAAGCTTTTGTAAATATATCTGCTAATTGATCCTTTGTGTCAATGAATTCTAGAACAACATCATTGTTAAGGACATGATCGCGTATGAAATGATGCCTAACGTCGATGTGCTTAGTTCTAGAGTGCTGAATTGGATTTTTAGTAAGACATATGGCACTAGTATTATCACATTTTATGGGAATATTTTTAAAGTGAATTCCATAGTCTTCTAATGTATTTTTCATCCAAATGACTTGTGCACAACATGCACTTGCAGCAATGTATTCGGCTTCCGCCGTAGATAGTGCAACTGAATTTTGTTTCTTGGAAGTCCAAGAAACAAGTGCATGTCCTAAAAATTGGCATGTTCCGGATGTACTTTTTCTATCTATCCTACATCCGCCAAAATCGGCATCTGCATAAGCTATTAGATCGAATTTTTCAGATTTTGGATACCACAATCCTAAATTTAGAGTTCCTTTAAGATACCTAAATTTTCTTTTAACACTCTTTAGATGAGATAATTTAGGATTAGATTGAAACCTAGCGCAAAGTCCTACACTAAACATAATATCTGGTCTAGTCGCGGTGAGGTAGAGTAGACTACCTATCATTCCCCTATATGTTTTTTGATCGAAATTTTCACTCTTTTCATCCATATCTAACTTAGTCGCAGTACTCATAGGGGTGTTTATTGCTTTTGAATTATCCATGTTAAATCGTTTTAACAATTCTAATGTGTATTTGGATTGGTTAAGAAATATACCATCACTAAGTTGTTTGATTTGTAATCCTAAAAAGAAAGTTAATTCACCCATTAAACTCATTTCAAATTCATGACTCATACATTTGGCAAATGATTCACATAGTGATTCATCCGAAGAGCCAAAAATAATATCGTCAACATAAATTTGCACAATAAGAAAATTATTTTTAAAATGTTTAATAAACAATGTAGTATCAACCTTGCCTTTGGTAAAATTATTTAAAATAAGAAAGGAACTAAGCCTTTCACACCAAGCTCTAGGAGCTTGTTTCAAGCCATAGAGAGCTTTAGTCAATTTGAATACATGATTAGGAAGAAGAGAATTTTCAAATCCGGGAGGTTGTTCAACATATACTTCTTTGGAAATAAAACCATTCAAGAAAGCACTTTTAACATCCATTTGAAATAGTTTAAAATTATTACTACTAGCATAGGCAAGGAGCATCCTTATGGCTTCTAATCGAGCCACGGGAGCGAAGGTTTCTTCGTAATCGATACCTTCTTCTTGGTTGAAACCTTTGGCCACTAATCTAGCCTTGTTTCTAACCACGATACCATTTTCGTCTTGCTTGTTTCAAAAGACCCACTTTGTACCTATGACTAAGTGGTCACTTGGTCTAGGAACAAGCTTCCATACCTCATTCCTCTCAAATTGGTTCAATTCTTCTTGCATTGCAATGACCCAAAAATCATCTTTTAAGGCTTCGTCAATGCATTTAGGTTCAATTTGAGAAAGGAAAGCGGCGTTAGCACAAAAATTCTTGAAAGAAGAACGAGTTTGAACCCCTTTTGTTGTCTCTCCTATAATTAGCTCCTTTGGATGAGCATCTACATACTTCCATTCTTTGGGTAAAGAAATTTCGGAAGAAGATGCATTCAAATGACTATTTTGAGGAGGGGGTTCGTTTAAATTCAAATTATCAAAACCAAGATCATCATCAAAATCATTTTTCTTTAAATCAGAAATTTCATTAAAAACTACATGAATAGACTCTTCTATTACTAAGGTCCTTTTGTTAAAGACACGAAAGGCCTTAGAAACGGAGGAGTAACCAAGAAAAATGCCTTCATCGGATTTAGCATCAAATTTACCTAGGGCATCCTTTTCATTTAAAATGAAGCATTTACAACCAAAAACTTTAAAATAAGAAATATTTGGTTTTTTGTTATTCCATAATTCATAGGGAGTTTTTGATAGAGATGGTCTTATTAGGACCCTATTCATGATGTAACAAGCCGTATTTACGGCTTCGGCCCAAAAATATTTGGGTAAACTATGTTCATTTAACATAGTTCTTGCCATTTCTTGTAGGTTTCTATATTTTCTTTCAACTACTCCATTTTGTTGAGGATTTCTTGGAGTTGAGAAGTTGTGATTGTACCCATTAACTTTGCAAAAATTTTGAAAGTCACGGTTTTGGAATTCACCACCGTGATCACTCCGAATTGATGAAATCATGAAGCCTTTTTCGTTTTGAGTGAGTTTACAAAATTTAGAGAAACACTTGAAGCAATCACTTTTGTGAGCTAAGAAATAGGTCCAAGTGTATCTAGAGTAGTCATCCACAATCACAAAAGCATATTTGCTTCCACCTAGACTTGTTGTATCAATTGGTCCAAATAAGTCCAAATGGATCAATTGTAATGGTCTAGTGGTGCTAATTTGATTTTTTGGTTTGAAGCTTGTTTTTATTTGTTTGCCTAGTTGACATGCATCGCATACCTTATCCTTTATAAACTTCATATTCGGAATCCCTCGTACTAATTCTTGAGATGAGATTTTAGATATTGTTTTCATGCTTGCATGGACTAATCTCCTATGCCAAAGCCAAGCATCATCATTTACGGCGGAGAAACACATTTCATTACTTAGTTCATCAAGATTGATGGTATAGACATTATGTTGCTTTAAAGCAATCATAGTCATGTTATGATTTGGTTTTTCAATAATGCACATATTTGATTCAAATCTAATGATATAACCTTTATCGCATAGTTGACTAATACTCAAGAGATTATGTTTCAATCCATCAACTAGTAAAACATCATCAATGGAAAAACTAAATTTGTTACCAATAGTTCCCTTGCCAATGATTTTGCCTTTGTTGTTGTCTCCGAAGGTGACGTACCCTTCTTCTTTGCTAGTGAGCATAGAGAAATGAGATGGATCTCCAGTCATATGTCTTGAGCATCCACTATCGAGATACCATCTCTTGCTCCTAGCTTGTGGGTTTGTCTACAAAAGAGGATGATTTTTAGGTACCCATTTGATTTTGGGTGCCTCAAAAATTGACCCACTAACCTTGTTATTTATTTTTGAATCCTTTATAGTTCCTTTAGGAACCCATATTAATTTTTGTGAACTAATTTTCCTAAATGGACATTTGTAGGCAATATGTCCGGATTTGCAACAGAAGTTGCATTTCATATAAGAGGAAACATGTAATGTAGGTCCTTTTATGAAAGTGGTAGGATTTTGATGTAATCCTTTTACAAATCCAATTCCATTTCTATTTGCGATGTGACCCTTGTGTGCAAGGATCATATCTAATCCTTTGCTACCAACCTTAAACTTGTTTAAGGTTTCCTTAAGAAGCAAATTTTCATTTTTTATTGCTTCTAAATGCTGACACTTAGAGCATGGAGGAGTTTGAAGACTATCAAACTTATCTTGTAGCAAAGCATGCTCTTTCTTTAAGATACTTAACTTCTTGCTAACAGTTCTACATTCATCAAATAATTCATGAAAAGCAATAGAGAGTTCTTCAAGAGATAAATCTTCATTAAATAAATCACATACCTCTTCTCCTAAAGCCATTAGCGCGTAATGAGCAACTTGCTCGGTGTTGGACTCCTCTTCTTCGGACGTGCTTGAATCATCCCATGTTGCCTTGAGCGCTTTCTTCTTTGATGTCCTCTTTTTGGCTTGAGGACAATCGTTCTTGTAGTGTCCCGGTTTTTTGCATTCATAGCAAATCACTTGGTCCTTCTTTTGTTCAAATTTATTTTTTACATTATTTTTAAGTTTGTTCTTTCTTAAATATTTTTTAAATTTTTGAGTCAAAAGTGCAATGTCATTGTCACTGTCCTCATCACTTGATGTTCCTTTCAAGTGGTCTTCTTGTGATTTGAGTGTCATATCCTTCCTGTTCTTTGGAAGGGGGTTCTCGAGCTCGTCATGAGCTTGACATGTCATTTCGTAGGTCATTAGAGACCCAATGAGTTCTTCAAGAGGGAATGCTTTAAGGTCTTTGGCCTCTTGAATGGCCGTAACTTTTGGATCCCAACTTTTAGGGAGGGATCTTAAGATTTTAGTTACTAGTTCAAAGTTAGTAAAATCTTTACCAAGAGCTTTGAGTCCATTGATGACATCCGTAAACCGGGTGTACATGTCTCCGATGGACTCACTTGGTTTCATTCGGAAAAGTTCGTAAGAGTGCACAAGGATGTTGATTTTGGACTCTTTCACTCGGCTAGTGCCTTCATGAGTGACCTCAAGAGTTCTCCAAATATCAAAAGCCGAATCACACATTGAAACACGATTAAATTCGTTTTTGTCTAATGCACAAAACAAGGCATTCATAGCCTTTGCATTTAAAGCAAAAACCTTCTTCTCCGATTCATTCCATTCGCTCATCGGAAGAGAAGATTTTTGAAATCCATTCTCGACAATAGACCAAAGCTCAAAGTCCATAGAAATGAGGAAGATTCTCATGCGAGTCTTCCAATATGTGTAATCCGACCCATTAAACAAAGGTGGTCGTGCAATAGAATGGCGCTCTTACATGCCGGAGTAAGCCATCTCTCTTGGGTATTAAACCAAATATGAGAGATAACCTTGCTCTGATACCACTTGTTAGGATCGGAGCGGCACTAAGAGGGGGGGGGTGAATTAGTGCAGCGGATTAAAACTTCGATTTTAACAAAATCTTTCGTACGATAAGAACGGAACTTGAAAAGTTTAACTTGAAAGCGTATTCTTAAAGTTGCGCAGCAAGGGTAATAAGGAACTAAAGCAGTAAGAAGATTTGCAGTAATGTAAATGACAATAATAAAATGCAAACCAGAGATTACGCCGATTTTTAGAGTGGTTCGGTCAAATGACCTACTCCACTTGCGATGCCCCTCTTCGATGAGGCTCCCACCTTCCACTAGCAAATCTCTTGAAATGGAAGGGTAAACACCCCTCTTACAACCTTTTACAAGCAGTTCAACCTCTTACAAATTTTCAATAGGAAAGAAGGAGGAGAACTCTCTAGGAAATTGAAAACAAGACTTGCTAAGACTTTCTAAGACTTTTCTCTCAATCAAAATGCTTCTCAAAAGTTGTAACCTCAGCTGAGATTTGAGGGGTATTTATAGGCCTCAAGAGGATTCAAATTTGGGCTCAAAAATTTGAATTCTCTTAGGGTTCTCGGTGCTAGAGGTGCCACCGCCCAACGCTCGGGTGCTGGACGGTGCAACCGCCCAGCCAAGGAGGTGTCACCGCCCAGCCAGGCGGTGCCACCGCCTGGCTCTCCGATTTCACTGGTTTGGCTTAATTTTGAAGCCCAAACCATATCTGACTTTGGGCCCAGTTGGCCCCTAACCAGGATATAGGATTATCTCTTAATCCTAATCCTAATTACAAGTGAACTACATAACAAAAACACATCCTAAGCAAGCTTTCAACCGCGAACGTCGAGTCTTGTTTCGGCGAGCTTTCCGACGAGCTTTCCGACGAGCTTCTTCCGACGGACTCCCATCAAGCTCCCGATCTTGTGATGACTTTAACGAGTAGCCGAGCCTTCTCGGTGATCTCCGTGAACCTCCGACGATCTCTTCGGCGAACTTTCAAAAATTCCGAAAGGTTCCCGATTTCTTCTCGGTTGGTTCCGGCAGCATCTCCGACGATTCTTCGGACTCTTAAACGTCCATCAATCTTGACTCCGGTATTCTTGCTTTGTGTTTTCTGGTTATCGTAGTTAATCCTGCACACTTAACTCAATAATATGAATTAGATCAATTAACCCATCAATTGATTTCATCATCAAAATCCGAGATTCAACAGTCGTGTGTGTGCTGACTGCCCTCAACGCAGCCCCGCTAGGTCCCCCACGTTTACATGCTAAGTGTTTCTATGAGTGCTTGTCCCGCTCTGATACCATCTATCACGGACTTAGCTGGTTTTGCCTAAGTCATGCGGCACCCTTGCGTGTCCGTCTGCAAAGGTCAGCCTCCCCAAAGCCTCCCATGTCCCTTAGGACCCATAAAAGAGAGAACGGGTTAGAGAAAACGCCTCATTCGGGATCCAGAAGCAAACATCTCTTAAAACACTTCATAGACAATGCAAATTACAAACAGACTTTACAAGCTCTGAATAGTTGTACAACAAAGGGTAAAATGATCCATTACAGATCGAAAATCTCTCACACGTGTCCACATGACACAACCTTTATTTACATACCCAAAGCGGCCACCAACCTAACTAAAATGGGACTATTAAGCCTTCGACCGTCCCTCTACATGTTGTACAAAGCATGAACATACCGAAAGACACGGACATACATAAGCATTATATCAAACATCCTGTTTAGAAGTTTGTCCGTAACAAGACGGTGGTACCGCTAGACTGGGCGGTGGTACCGCCTAGTGCAGTGTAAGTGTCAGACTGACACTGGCGGTGGTACCTCCCGGACCCAGGAAACCCGGGATGAGATGTTTTTAGGCTCTATATTTGAATCAGCTTGAAGTCTATAAATACCCCTCTCATCCCTGGTTAACAAACATAAGCACAAAGTATTTAAAAGTGAGAAAACACTGTTGCAATCACTAGAGAAATCCCCTCCTATAGTCTAAGTTTAGAATTTTGTTTTGGAGGAGTGTGTGCTTGTAAGGGTTGTCTCCTAAACCCGGTAAAAGGAGAAGAGGGGTGTAAGAAGGAAGTTGATCTTCGCCTATTAAAGGAAGATCGATAGTGGATGCCGATGGCCTCGACGGAAGAGGAATCGACGAAGTGGATGTAGGTCACGACGACCGAACCACTCTAAAATCTGGTTTGCATTTACTGTTGCTATTTATCTTTATTGCAAATTGAATTCCTCCTTCACTATGTTTCGGTATAATTTCAAGTTAATATATTTACGAAACCGATTTTATCGCAACGAAGTTTTTAAATCGATGTTATTTTACAACTGCACTAATTCACCCCCCCTCTTAGTGCTGACCCTATTCATAACAAACCTAACTCAAAATAGATAATATTATAATTCAACAAACAAATCAATCTAGGATCCAAACTAACATTTGAAGAAACTAAGAAACATTCAGTCAAATTCAAATCCATACAACCTATGCAGTTTATAATCATATATCACATCACTCGATAATTCACATTTATAGAAACCCAAGCCAACTTAACAAAACATTAACAATACTTATAAATCCATAAGCTAAACAATTTATACAATCAGAACTCCAGCTATTTACCACTAGTTCATATCATTATAAACTAAACTTAACATTCCAAAATTCTAAATAGGAGAGATCTTCTAACACTTTTACATGATATATCAATTTCAAATCTGTTAATAACATTTATTGCATACAAAATATGCTTATACAACAATAACATAACAACTAACAAGACTTGCCCACAATTCTGAATAGCTCTCCATTGCCTCAGCCCAATTCAAACATCTCAAAGAGTGACAAGCTAACCCAAAAGATTTATATAACAATAGAGTGAGCTAAAAACAGCTCAACAAGTGAAAAAATATATCCAGAACGACAAAAGAATAGTTTCAAACAAGTAAGGTATCACAATGCCAAGTAGAATACAAGAGATTCAAGGGTACCATCTCATTAGATACAAATTCGTAAATGTCATTTCATTCAAAACATAATTGGTTCATAACAAATGGAATATGAAGTAATTGGAGCATATCAAAAGTGTATTAAATGTTCCGAAGCATATCAACGATGTATGGACCATTTCGAAGCATATCAATGGCAAATAAAACATTTCAGAGTATATCAATAACAAATAAAACGTTTCAGAGCTTATTAATGACGTATAAAATATTTCGGAGCATATCAATGACAAATGAAACATTTCAGAATATATCAATGGCATATGAAATATTTCAAAGCATATCAATGACGTATGAATATTTCAGAGACATAAGGTGCATTTCGGAACATATCAATAGCATATGAAATATTTCAGAGCATATCAATGGCATATGAACCATTTCGGAGCATATCAAAGAACAAATACGAAACAGAAGCTCAAACATCGTATTTGACGTTGTATTCATATCATTCTTATCCAAAGTATGTATAGAAGCACATAACTAAAGCTCTAGATATCATATCAAACATACAGAAGGTGCAGTGGGACCATAGATAGATTGTGATTCATCCATTTATGAATGACCACCAGACAGAAGTCTAGAGCATCGCGGGCTCTAGGCACATATCTTTTACCATTTCTAGCAAAGGTCCAAATAAAACCTTTACCATTTCTGGCAAAGTTTCATATTATCCCACAAACATGAGAGTACAAAAGGGTATTGTGAACAATAAATTGGGACATATCGGAAACACATGCGGAACATCGGAATGCATGTGCCTATACGAAACATTACGATACAAACATGAACTTTACATAATAGGTTTCAAGAATGCAAATAATTTAAGGACAAGAGTATACAAGAATTTAAAGCAGTAATATAAAGCTCAATTGAAGAAAGAATGCTAGATGAAATCAATTTATAAAGGGAATGAAACAAGAACAGGCGAAATCGACCAAAGCTTGATTTCTAATAGAATTTGAGAGGCACATTGAACAAGTGATTCAAACTATCAATTGCACTCTAATTTACTCAAGAAATATATTATTATAAAAATATTTCAATTTAGTTTTAGATAAAATAAGTTTCATACAAATTGAAGTTTCCAACCGAGAGTTACAAATAATTTGGTAACCAAAGATCAAAAAACAAATCTCTATTTTGCAGAATTCATAGGATCTGCTTTAATAGAAAACTGGGTAGGCATTTGAACTCTAAATCTTTCAATCCAGGCATCAAAAGAAAGATCTATGAGTCTAGTTTTCATTGAAATAAGTTTTGAATAAATCAGAGTTTCCAATAGGGGGCTTATAGGCAGTTTAGTATCAAAAGGTCAGAAGTTACGATCCTTGTTTCGTAAAATCCATAGGGTCAACTGAAACAGAAGTTTGGGTAGGAAAACATCCTCAAACTTCTTCAAATAAGCTATCAAAAGAAAGCTTTACGAGTCTATATTCAAGTGCATTTGGTTTTGCCTAATTCAGAGATCGGTGCAGAAGGTTATGGTTATAATTAGATAAAAATGTCAGAATCTCAGAAGTTTTTCATATTCTAATCGTTATGTCTAAACAAGAGATACATCAAATGCAAGGCTAGAACATTTCAAAGCTCTTATAATCAAGGCAAAAACAAAGATAAAATTATAGTAGAAAATGATTATAATACTTGTAGGTGAAGTGATCCGAACACTTGCAACAGGAAAGATCAAAACACTTACCTATCAAAGTTTTTAATCTGAAGATCCGAAAAAGGTGTAAGCCCAAATCCTTATTCTACTTTTCCTCTAACTCATTTACCTGTTTCATTTTTTGTATCTATTCTTTTTTCCAGCCGCAGTCGAACCCACGGTCGTAGTCGCATCCATCGTCGTAGCTCCTTCTACTACACTACTTCCTTTCTCCTTTCTCTCATTCTTTCTTTTTCTTTCCCAAACATAGCTGCCGCAGCTATCGTCGTTGCCGCAGCCACGCCACTGCTACTGCCGCAACCACAACCACGCCACCACTGCAGCCACACCATTGCCGCTGCCGCAACTGCAGCCACCTTCCCCTCTTCATCTTCTTCCGTCTTTTCTCCCTCCTCTTTTTCCTTTCCTTCTTTTCTTTCCCAGCTGCAACTACTGCAGTCACAGCCGCAGCCACAGCCACGGCCGCAGCCAAACCACAGCTGCAGCCTCTTCTTCCTCTCCTTCTTTCGCCGACGCAGCCGCAGCAGCCGCAACCATGGCCGCAGCCCCTTATTTCCCTTCGATTCTCTCTCTCCTTCCCTCTCCTGCTCTTCTTCCTCTCCTTCATCTCTTCCAGCTGCAGCTGCCACCGCCGCAGCCACAGCCCCTTCTTCCTCTCCTTCTTCTCTTCCAGCTGCAACTGCCACCGCCGCAGCCACAACCCCTTCTTCCTCTCCTTCCCTTCTTCCTCTTCTTCTTCCTTTCCAATTGCAGCTGCCACTGCTGCAGCTGCAGCCCCTTCTTCTTTCCCTTCTCCTCCCCGACGCACAGTGCTTCCTCTCCTCTGTTTCATGCTGCAGGAAACAGAAGTGCTGCAGCCCTAGCTACTGTAGCTACCTCTCTCTCATCTCCCTCTTCCCTCTCTTCTCCTTCTTCTTCTTCTTTTCTTCTCTTCTCCCCCTTCTTCTTCTTCTCCTCTTCGTCCCTTCTCCTCCCCGACACCCCACACCTCTGTTTCCTTATGCCGGAAACAGAGGTGCTGCAGCCCTAGCTGCAGTCACCACCCTTTCTCTCCCTCTTCCCTTTCTTCTCAATCTTCTTCTTTTCTTCTCTTCTCCCTCTTCTTCTCCTCTTCTTCCCTTCTCCTCCCCGATGCCTCACACCTCCTCGCTGCAGCCCTTGCCGCAGCCACCTTCTTTTTTTTTTTGTTCTTCTTCCCCTTCTTCTCCCTCTTCTTCCATTCGTCCCTTCTACTCTTCTTCTCCCCAATGCCCGAATGCTTCTCTCTCTGTTTTCCCATGCCAAACGGAGAGCGTGGGAGGCGGTGGGATAAAATGGAAACTTTTTGTTTCCTCTATCTCCCTCAACCTCCCATTTTTTTTTTTTTTTTAGACTAACACTTCGATCACTGGATCTATTATATTTACGTATAGGTCATCCGAGTTTGAAATAGGTCTTTACAAATAATTTTTTAAAAACAAAGGATATTATAATTTTTTAAATAATTCATATAAAGATTTATTTATAGAATAAAAAATAATATCAACATAAATTTGAACAATAAGAAAATTATTTTTAAAATTTTTAATAAACAATGTAGTATCAACTTTACCTTTAGATAAATTATTTTTAGTAAGAAATGAGCTAAGTCTCTTATACCAAGCCCTTGGGGCTTGTTTCAATCCATAAAGAGCTTTAGTCAATTTAAATACATGATTCAGAAAATTATCATTCTCAGATCCAGGAGGTTGTTAAACGTAAACTTCTTCAGAAATAAAACTATTAAAAAAATTCACTTTTGATATTCATTTGAAATAACTTAAAATTATTATTACTAGCATAGGCAATGAGCATCCTTATGGATTCTAATCGTGACATAGGAGCGAAGGTTTCATCATAATCGATACTTTCTTCTTGGTTGAAACCCTTGCCTACTAATTTAGTCTTGTTTCTAATCACGATACCAAATTCATCTTACTTATTTCTAAAGACCCATTTAGTACTAATAACTAAATGGTCATTTGACCTAGGAACAAGCTTTCACACCTCGTTTATCTCAAATTGGTTCAACTCTTCTTGCATTGCGATTATTGAATATCAGATTTTGATGATAAAACCAATTGATAGTGTTTGTCATCTAATGTGGGTTCAAGTGATGTAGGACTAGCTTCGATCAGAAAAGGCAAATCGATTAAAATAGGAGGAATAAGACGTTGGGCCGGAGCAAACATGTCAGAAGATTGGACGTCGGGCCGGAGGATCGGTTGACGTGTCGGCAAAAGGCTTCGGTCTGTGAATTCAAGCATCAAGCCAAGAAGATTGAACATTGCACTAAGGAGATCGGATGTTAAAAGAAGACAACATGTTGATTCGGCAATACGTCAATGGAGAGGACGATGCGCTGAAAGATCGAACGAAGCGTCGAAAGAACCAATGATATGCCGGATAACATAGGATTCGCTTGTAATCGATTATGTCTATATCGAGTTAGTTTAGAGTCTAATTGAGTCAGTTTAGAATGTAATTAGACCAACTCAATTAGGGGTCAACTATGCCCAAGTTTGGGCTATGTTGGGCCAAGTGAAAGACCCAAATAATGACCCAACAGGTGGAACCATCATGGCACAGTCTCTAAGACTATGTCAGGCGGTGGTACCGCCCAGACAAAGTCTCTGAGAGATTGTCAAGCGATGGTACTACTAGTCTGGGCAGTGGTAATGCCCAAACATAGTCTTATAGATAGTGGTTGCTAGTCATAGGTGCCCTACAAGCCAATCATGTGAGTGATGACACGTGTGAATTGACACATAGTCTGTTTGCTTATTATATTTTGGCATTTGTCACAATATATATATATATATATATATATATATATATATATATATATATATATATATATATATATATATATATATATATATATATATATATTGTGATGTCCTTGGATCTATGCAATGGGAATCATATCGTGATGAGATCATGATATTGAGATCGATTCGCCTTTAAACATAGATTCTAAATAATCCCAGTCATAGGTTACTCGAGAGGGACATCGAGATAACCGGACATACTAGTCTGTTGTATACTCGTTTATATGATGGATGTAGTTGGTCTCACAGTTGCTCGTGTGGGGACACTAGGGATACAATATAGGTGCTCATTGGGAAATAAGTTCACTGATTGATCCGCTTATGAAATGCTGAATGGTTGATGATGCCTTATTGTCAGACAGCGATTCCGTAATCCCAATGGTGTATCTGATCCTCAAACTTGAGACAACAAGGATGTCCTATATGAGTGCTCCACTCTTTGATACTAGACTTATAGGTTTGGATGTCCTAGATCTAATAGAACCGGTCATTGGGAGTGGTAGTCAACCTTATGAGGGCTATTGAGTTTCGATAGAGGATCATCTACTTTCGGTGTCATGAGAGGAATGTCCCATGTGTTCTTGCTCAGAAAAATCCATGGCCAGGGTCATTTGGATTGAGAGAGAAAGAGTTCTCCGGGAGAATCTGATTAAAGTGAGACTCGAGTAGAAACCGTATAAGTCTGACAATACCATACCTGGTATACGGTCTTTGGAATATTAGATGGATGAGGGACTATAGGTACACGGTAACTAAGGGTAAACATGTCCAATGGATTGGATTCACTTGTATCATCTGGGGACTGCGGTGTAGTGGCCTAGTACGTCCACAGTCGATGAGTCGAGTAAATTATTTTGGAGATAATAATTCAATGAGCCAGAAGGAGTTCTGACATGTATGACTCATAACCAGCTTGATATTAGGCCTAAAGGGTTACACACATATGGTAGGCATTACGATGAGTAGAGGTTCAGATACGAGATATCCGCAGGAACCCCTATCTTATTGGATATCCAATAAGCCCATGAATTATTGGATCCTATAGATGAGATCTAATAAGAGCCCATGAGAGATTATTGGATAGAGATCCACTAATCTAAGAGGCTTCGGTAGTTGGATGGAGATCTAATATATAATAGGGGATGATCCATTTGGGTTAAGTTGACAAGGGATCTATATAAATAGGAGGGTTTCAATAATTTATAGGCTAGAGATTTTTGCTTCCTCTCTTATTCTCCTCCCCCTCTCCACCTCAGAGCAGGCCTAGAATTTTGAGGAGCATTATCACAACTCTACTATGTGGATCACCGCTAGAGAGAATGGCGCTTGACCTTATTCACCCTCTCTAAGATATTTACAGGGATTTAGGGATATACTATCTCCCTAGGTAACACAACCTATCTCACATATGGTTTTCTATTTTGTGGATTTTGGCGCACCAATCTTTGCATGACGACGAACATATCTTTGGGAACTAGGGATTTTGTTTTCTGATCTTGCACTGTGCATGTGATGTCACCTCCAAGATTTTCCAACAGTGGTACCGCTAGACTGGGCGATGGTACCGCCTAGTGTTAATGCTGCAAGCGGTGGTATCGTCCAACACAGGCGGTGGTACCGCTAGGACTCAGAAAACCCAAGATGAGACCTTTTTAGGCTCCAAGTTTGAATCCACTTGAGGCCTATAAATACCCCTCTCATCTCTAGTTAATAACCACAAGATTAGAGAGCAAAAAAGAAGATAAACGTTGTTGTTATCTTGTAAGAACTCCTCTAAAAGCTCTAAGTGTTAGTCTTGTTTTAAGAGAGGAGTGAAGAGGGTTATAAAGATTCTCTCCTGAATCTGTCAAAAGGAGAATCAAGTTATATGGGTACTTGATCTTCGCCCATTGAAGGAAGATCATTAGTGGATGTCGGTGGCCTCGACAAAAGAAGAATCGACAAAGTGGATGTAGGTCACGATGACCGAACCACTATAAAACTTAGTTTGTATTTCCATTTTTGTAATTTATCTTTACTACAAACTACCTTACCTGCTTACTGCTTTCACTATGCTTACTGCTTTCACTATGCTTACAAACAAGATTTGAGGTTATCTTTTTGAAATCGATTTTAATCAAACAAGAGATTTTTGAACTGATGACTTTTATCCACTATACTAATTCAAAACCCCCCCCCCCCTTCTCTTAGTGCTGACTCGATCCTAACAGTTGGTATCAAAGCTAAGTTATTTCTTGTTTGTTTTAACACCCAAGAGAAATGACTCTTTTAAGCTTTCAAGAGGGCTTCTCTATCGTTTGTCCTCCCATGTTCAATGGAACAGACTACACTTATTGGAAAACTCGAATGAAAGTTTTCTTGCTTTCTATGGATTTGAATTTGTGGAATATTATTGAAAACAGTTTTAAAAAGTCTTCTATTCTAATGAAAGAATGGAATGATTTGGAGAAGAAAATTTTTCTTTAAATGCTAGAGCTATGAACGCTCTATTTTGCGCTTTAGATGAAAATGAATTCAATCGGGTTTCTACTTGCGAAACGCTTTTGATATTTGGTACACACTCGAAATCACACACGAACGCACTAGTAAAGTTAAAGGCTTCAAAATAAATATTTTGATGCATGATTTTGAATTATTTCATATGGAACCAAGCGAGACTATTGGAGACATGTACATTAATTTTACTGATGTCGTCAATAGTTTAAAAGCACTTGGTAAAAGTTTTTAAAATCTTGAACTTGTTAATAAAGTTTTACAATCTCTTTCTAAAAATTAGGATCCAAAAGTGATGACAATACAAAAGATAAAGGATTTAAACAAATTTTTACTTGAAGAACTTATCGAGTCCTTGATGACCTATGAAATGACTTATGTGGTACAAAACGAACATGAGAACTACCTTTCAAAGAACAGGAAGGATTTGACACTTCAAACAATATAATACCACTTGAGTGACAACTCAAGTGATGATGACCTTGAACTTTTCACAATAAAACTCAAAAAGTTTATAAAACAAGAATCAAAAGTAAAAAATAAGCTTAAAAAGAAGAGGTTATTAAAGAAGAAGAAGACACTCAAGGTGACTACAGACAAAATAAGTACCTCCGAAGATGAGGAGCAAACCAACAAAGATAAGATGGCCTTCCACAATGAGGTAAATGACTCACCCGAAACCCCTTTAATTTATTTTAAAATTATTTAATGCTTTTCATGAGTTATTTTTTAATTAGTTAGTAAAAAATAAAAATAAAAATAAATTATTGAGATAATTTTGAAAATGATAATGACAATTACATGTTTTATAAAAATACAACAAAATATTGGATTTAAATCTAATGATTAATCCTATGTATGTTTTTAAGAAAAAATAAAGTGTATCTAAATTAATGATTTTTGATTTTGATTAAAAATACTTTATGATTTGAGATCATGCTTAATGAGTTTATATTTTGAAATTATGCATGATGATTCTTGTGATTATGGATTATTGATCTTTGCCGTAATGAAAGTTCTTTTTCGATTTTAAACGTTGATGCATGCTTTTATTTGGTATAAAAATTTGAGCATGCTTATATGAAATTAATCACATAAAAAGGAAAATGTATTATCATTGGAATTAAAATAATAAATCAAATCGCTTGTTTAAAGAAGCCTTATGTTTATTGTGTTATATTTTTCGTCATGATGATTTTGATAATAAAATTTATTTTTTGATTTTAATCAATGATGCATGTTTTGATTTGGCGTAAACACTTGGGCATGCTTGTAATAAATCAAATTATTTAAATTGAGACAACTAAAAAGAGGAAAGCATGTTTCTTGAAAATGATTTTGATGATTTGAATGAGTTTTATCTATAACGTGATCTTAAATTCTCGGAATCAAAACTTGATATTTTCTTTATGTAACTTAAGATCCCTCACATTTTATTCTCGAATAACTTCTTACCATTTATTAAAGAGAATATCTTTTTCAGAATTCATGACTTAAAATTTCTTTTGAAGATATTTTACTATTTTATCTCCTATGATTCTATTCGTTATTTACTAAAAAGGAGATTTGTCAAGATGAATCATTCACAAATTGATCTTTCACATTAATATCTTTCATATCATGATTTTTATATGATTTCTTTGTAATTATGATTTGTATATCTCATGATATAATTGAATCATTGATGAAAATGTTAGGATCGGAGCGGCACTAAGGGGGGGGGTGAATTAGTGCAGCAGATTAAAATTTTGGTTTCGACAAATCTTTTGATACGATAAAAACCGAACTTGAAAAGCTTAACTTGAACGCGTGTTTGTAAAGGTATGCAGCAAAGGTAATGAGGAAATAAAGCATGTAAGAAGGTTTGCAGTAATGTAAATAGCAATAAGAAAATGCAAACCAGAGATCACGCCAATTTTAAAGTGGTTTGGTCAAATGACCTACATCCACTTACGAGGCCCTCTTCGATGAGGCTTCCACCTTCCACTAGCAAATCTCTTGAAGGGGAAGGGCAAATACCCCTCTTACAACCTTTTACAAGCGGTTCACACTCTTACAAATTTTCGGTAAGAAAGAAGGAGGTGAACACTCTAGCAAATTGAAAACAAGACTTGCGAAGACTTTTCTAAGACCTTTCTCTCAATCAATTGCTTCTCAAAAAGTTGTAATCTCAGCTGAGAATTTAGGGGTATTTATAAGCCTCAAGAGGATTCAAATTTGAGCTCCAAAATTTGAATTCTCTTTGGTTCCCGATACTGGCGGTGCCACCGCCTGTTAGTGTCTGACACTGACAGTGTACTGGTGGTGCCACCGCCCAGCCAAGCGGTGGCTGGGCGGTGGCACCACCTGGCTCTCGAGTGCTGGGCGGTGCCACCGCCAGACCCTTCGGTTCATAGGTTGGGCTTTAAGTTCAGCCCAAACCAAGTCTAATTTTGGGCCCAATTGGCCCCTAACCAGGATATAAGATTATCTTTTAATCCTAATCCTAATTACATGTGAACTACATAACTAAAAACATCCCAAGCAAGTTTTCAACCGCGAACGTCGAGTCTTGTTCCGGCGAGCTTTCCGACGAACTTCCGATATGCCCTCGGATTTCTTCCGACGGACTCCCAGTAGGCTCCCGTTCTTGTGACGACTTCAACGAGTAGCCAAGCCATCTCGGTGATCTCCGCGAACCTCCGACGATCTCTTCAGCGAACTTCCGAAAATTCTGACAAGTTCCTGATTTCTTCTCGGTTGGTTCCGGCAGCATCTCCGACGATTCTTCGGACTCTTAAACGTCCATCGAACTTTACTCCGGTATTCTTGCTTTATGTTTTCTGGTTATCGTAGTTAATCCTGCACACTTAACTCAATAATATGGATTAGATCAATTAACCCATCAATTGATTTTATCATCAAAATCCGAGATTCAACAATCTCCCCCTTTTTGATGATGACAATCAATTGATGACGGAGTTAAACATAACTCCCCCTATCTATATGCCATATTATGAGAAGATAAAAACACTTAAATTCTATCCCATTGAATTCAAGCATAAACTGATAAGTTCTAACCGTAGAACTTATCGTTATTCTCATTAAGCAATGGTAAATACGAAACTTCGATGAAAATCAATTTCAAGTCGAATGATAAGGGACGATTTTTACTACGACAGGAGATAAAGATTTTCAACATGAATTTCATGATATAGATGTAAGGCATGCTTTCAATATGATCAATCAATCTTGCGATATTCTCAAAGATTTTGTAAGGCATATAAGACATTCGTATCACACAAGCTTTTGCAATGCATATAAGTCATGCTATCAAAATGGTACAAGCCATCACTTTTCTCCCCCTTTGTCATCAACAAAAAGGAGATGAGACTTTAAAGCACACAATTTGTGATTATAAAATCATTAGAGAAAGAATTCAGCATTAAGATTAATCATTCAAATTTGCCAAAAATATTTATCCAGAATTCATCTTAAAAAAAAATCAGCATTCATCCAGAAAAAAAATCAGCATATATCCAGAATTTTAAAAATACATCTAAAAAGAAGGTTTAGTTTTTGTTCAAAAGATGACAAGCTTCGAACTTGATATTAAGAGTAAACAGAACAGAATAAAAAGATACATCAATTAATCCTTAAGAGGTAATCCATAGTGCTGATACATAACATCTATTTTTTGATTCATTTGTCATAGTTCCTTCAAAATTTCAATTTACTGGAGTTGAATTTGTTCTTGCTGCGATTTGAGTTGGTCTTGTTGGAATTTGATCTGAGACAGTTCTGCCATAATGAGTCATTTAGAGGATGAAACAGGAGCTGAAGGTACTGCGCCAAAGGGACTAGGAGGAGGAGATTCATTTCCCCTAAGAATTGGTGTTTCTGGGTGTTCTACTCGTGGAGAAATAGGATCAGTCCTTCTAAGTTTGCCTTACCCATATTCCATTGTTAAATGTGCACCTAAGTCTTTTCAGTAGATTTTTATTGATGATATTATATCTATCACTTTGAATTGTTTCTTCATCGGGTGAGATACAAATGTCATAAGCAAGAAGAAATCTAGTGATTAACCCCCCATATGGCAACATAGTATCTTTAGCTATAATATCCTACATGTGTTGCCGGATTGAGTATCCAAAATAGTTATGTTGACCGGTCATAATCCAATACATGGTGCTTATCTCTATTTGACTCATTTCATCAAGATAAAATTGCTTAGGGAATAGTATGCTTGTTATGATATGATGAAGAATCTTATAGTTAAAAGGTAGTAAGTGTTCGCAACTCTTGGGTATTATTCCGAGGTCCGAGTTTGCAAAATTAGTTTCGACAGCTTCGGTGTAAGTTGCTCTGATTATATTAACATCCTATTTACCTCTAAAATAGCAGCCCCTATCTTTTTCAGTGATTCCAATTAGTTCACAAATAGTACTATCAAAAATCCTAATTTATGTTCCTAAAAGGTAAGTACTTAGGCTATCGTTATCTACCCATAAGTTTGTATAAAAGAGCCTAACTAACCTAGGATAAATTGGTTCATCTATTTGTAGGAGAGGTAGGGCCTCTAGATGAGCAAACCACCTAATAGGTTCTAAGTCTCCTAGTTCATCGAGATCAATGTGTTTACCCTTATGGATACATCTTGTTTCGAATTTTGGAAACCTAAGGGCCACTTCTTTGGAACTAAAAAGATCGTGGTCATATGAATCTCCTTCAATCCTTTTCCCTTTTGATCTCTTAGGAGCCATTATCTAGACAAGATGAAAGAAAAAAAAATGAAATTGTAATGAGTAGGTAAAACAATGAGAAGAGGAAGGAAAGATTTTACCTTATGGAGTGTTTCTTGGAGGATGGAGAGCTTGGACCAATAAGAATCTCTCTCCAAGACTTCTAGAGGTTAGAATGAGAGTTAGGAAGTTTTTGGGAGAGTTTGAGGGAGGCCTTCACGGGTTGGGGGCGGTGTCACCGCCGGCCCTAACCCTTTGGTATTTAAAGGGTGTCTCGGGCGGTGCCACCGCCAAACCGAGTGGTGCCACCGCCTGGCGCTCGAGCGCTCAGGCGGTGCTACCGCCGGTTCTGGCGGTGCCACCACTGGCGTGCTGCGAAAAAAAAAAAAAATCATTTCTTCCCCTTTTTGTTTTTCAGAGGTGTTTGACTCACGATAGGTTAAGATAATGAGTTGTACTTCAATATGTCATTTTGAATCAAAGGAGAATGATGAAGTCAAATTCATAGAAGAACGAAAAAGGATGAGACATTTTTCGGAAAATATATTCAAACAAGCTTATTTTCAGGGACAATTTAACATGCCTAGTTCCCTTCTAATGAATTCAAATTGGTCTTCATTTAAGGCTTTTGTAAAAATATCTGCCAATTGATGCTTTGTGTCAATAAATTCTAAAACAACATTATTGTTAAGGACATGATCGCATATGAAATGATGCCTAATATCGATATGCTTAGTTCTAGAGTGCTGAATTGGATTTTTGGTAAGACATATGACACTAGTATTATCACATTTTATGGGAACGTTTTTTAAGTGAATTTCATAGTCTTCTAATGTATTTTTCATCCAAACAACTTGTGCACAGCATGCACTTGCAGCAATATATTCGCCTTCCGCCGTAGATAGTGCAACTGAATTTTATTTCTTGGAAGTCCAAGAAACAAGTGCATGTCCTAAAAATTGGCATGTTCCGGATGTACTTTTTCTATCTATCCTGCATCCGCCAAAATCGGCATCTGCATAAGCTATTAAATCGAATTTATCAGATTTTGGATACCACATTCCTAAATTTGGAGTTCCTTTAAGATACCTAAATATTCTTTTAACACTCTTAAGATGAGATAATTTAGGATTAGATTGAAACCTAGCGCAAAGTCCTACACTAAACATAATATCCGGTCTAGTCGCGGTGAGGTAGAATAGACTACATATCATTCCCCTGTATGTTTTTTGATCGAAATTTTTACTATTTTCATCCATATCTAACTTAGTCGAAGTACTCATAGGGGTGTTTATTGCTTTTGAATTATCCATGTTAAATCGTTTTAACAATTCTAATGTATATTTAGATTGGTTAAGAAATATACCATCACTAAGTTGTTTGATTTGTAATTCTAAAAAGAAAGTTAATTCACCCATTAAACTCATTTCAAATTCATAACTCATACATTTGGCAAATGATTCACATAGTGATTCATCCGAAGAGCTAAAAATAATATCGTCAACATAAATTAGCACAATAAGAAAATTATTTTCAAAATGTTTGATAAACATTGTAGTATCAACCTTGCCTTTGGTAAAATTATTTAAAATAAGAAAGGAACTAAGCCTTTCATACCAAGCTCTAGGAGCTTGTTTCAAGCCATAGAGAGCCTTAATCAATTTGAATACATGATTAGGAAGAAGAGAATTTTCAAATCCGGGAGGTTGTTCGACATATACTTCTTCGGAAATAAAACCATTCAAGAAGGCACTTTTGACATCCATTTGAAACAGTTTAAAATTATTACTACTAGTATAGGCAAGGAGCATCCTAATGGCTTCTAATCTTGCCACAGGAGCGAAGGTTTCTTCGTAGTCGATACCTTCTTCTTGGTTGAAACCTTTGGCCACTAATCTAGCCTTGTTTCTAACCACGATACTATTTTCATCTTGCTTATTTCTAAAGACCCATTTAGTACCAATGACTAAATGGTCACTGGGTCTAGGAACAAGCTTCCATACCTTATTCCTCTCAAATTGATTTAATTCCTCTTGCATTGCAATAACCCAAAAATCATCTTTTAAGGCCTCGTCAATGCATTTAGGTTTGATTTGAGAAAGGAAGGCGGTGTTAGCACAAAAATTCTTGAAAGAGGAACGAGTTTGAACCCCTTTTGATGTATCTCCTATAATTAGCTCCTTTGGATAAGCATCTATATACTTCCATTCCTTGGGTAAGGAAATTTCAGAAGAAGGTGCATCCAAGTTGCTATTTTGAGGAGGGGGTTCACTTAAATTCAAATTATCAAAACCAAAATCATCATCAAAATCATTTTTCTTTAAATCAGAAATTTCATTAAAAACTACATGAATAGATTCTTCTATTACTAAGGTTCTTTTGTTAAAAACCCGAAAAGCCTTAGAAACGAAAGAGTAACCAAGAAAGATGCCTTCATCGGATTTAGCATCAAATTTTCCTAAGGCATCCCTTTCATTCAAAAGAAAGTATTTACAACCGAAAACTTTAAAATAGGAAACATTTGGTTTTTGTTATTTCATAATTCATAGGGAGTTTTTGATAGGGACGGTCTTATTAGAACCCTATTCATGATGTAGCAAGCCGTATTCACGGCTTCGACCCAAAAATACTTGGGTAGACTATGTTCATTTAACATCGTTCTTGCCATTTCTTATAGGTTTCTATTTTTTCTTTCAACTACTCCATTTTGTTGAGGATTTCTCGGAGTGGAGAAGTTGTGATTGTATCTATTAACTTCATAAAAGTTTTGAAAGTCACGGTTTTGAAATTCGCCACCATCATCACTCTGAATTGATGAAATCATGAAGCCTTTTTCGTTTTGAGTGAGTTTACAAAATTTAGAGAAACACTTGAAACAATCACTTTTGTGAGCTAAGAAATAGGTCCAAGTGTATCTAGTATAGTCATCCACAATTACAAACGCATATTTGCTTCCTCCTAGACTTGTCGTGTCAATTGGTCTAAATAAGTCTAAATGAATCAATTGTAATGGTTTAGTGGTGCTAATTTGAATTTTTGGTTTGAAACTAGTCTTTATTTGTTTACCTAGTTGACATGCATCGCATACTTTGTCCTTAATAAACTTCATATTTGGAATTCCTCGTACTAATTCTCTAGATGAGATCTTAGATATTAGTTTCATGCTTGCATGGCCTAGTCTCCTATGCCAAAGCCAAGCATCATCATCGGAGAAGCACATTTCATTACTTAGTTCATCAAGGTTGATGGTGTAGACATTATTTTATTTTAATGCAATCATAGTTATGTTATGGTTTGGTTTTTCAATAATACACACATTTGATTCAAATCTAACGATATAACCTTTATCGCATAATTGACTAACACTCAAGAGATTATGTTTCAATCCATCAACTAGTAAGACATCATCAATAGAAAATTTTAATTTGTTACCTATGGTTCCCTTGCCAATGATTTTGCCTTGGTTATCTCCGAAGGTGACGTACCCTTCTTCTTTGCTAGTGAGCATAGAGAAATGAGATGGATCTCCAATCATATGTCTTGAGCATCCACTATCGAGATACCATCTCTTGCTCCTAGCTTGTGATGGTGTATGTTTCTATAAGAAGGGATTATTTTTTGGTACCCATTTTCTTTTGGGTGCCTTAAAAACTGATCTGACTTGTTCATCATATTGCATAGAATTGATCATAGTTCCTTTAGGAACCCAAATTAGCTTGTTCGGACTAATTTTCTTGAATGGACATTTATAAGTTTTATGTCCATATTTGCAACAAAAGTTGCAATTGCTTTGGTGCCGAACATGTAAGATAGGGCCTTTAATGAAGGTGGTTGGATTTTGGTGAGGACTTCTCACAAATCTGATTTCACTTCTTTTAGGAACGTGACCCTTATTTGTAAGGATCATGTTTAAAGACTTACTACCAACCTCGAATTTCTTCAAGGTGTCCTTAAGTAGCAAGTTCTCCTTTTGGAGAGTTTTTAGATCATGGCATTTTATACATGGAGCTAAACTATCATGATATTCAGTCTTTAATTTATCGAAATTACAAGTGAGACTATCATGCTCCTTTTTTAGCAATTTGTATTTTCTACTAATTGTCTTACATTCATCAAATAACTCATGGAAGGCATTTAATAATTCATGATATAGTAAATCTGTATCAATTAAATCCGTTACCTCTTCTCCGATGGTCATTAGGGCGTAATGAGCAACTTGCTCGGTGTTGGACTCCTCTTCTTCGGACGCGCTTGAATCATCCCACGTTGCCTTGAGCGCCTTCTTCTTTGATGTTCTCTTTTTGGCTTGAGGACAATCGTTCTTGTAGTGTCCCGATTTTTTGCACTCATAGCAAATCACTTAATCCTTCTTGTGTTCAAATTTATTTTTTATATTATTTTTAAATTTGTTCTTTCTTAAATATTTTTAAAATTTTTGAGTCAAAAGTGCAATGTCATTGTCACTGTCCTCATCACTTGATGTTCCTTTCAAGTGATCTTCTTGTGATGTGAGTGTCAAATCCTTCCTGTTCTTTGGAAGGGGGTTCTCGAGCTCGTCATGAGCTTGACATGTCATTTCGTAGGTCATTAGAGACCCAATAAGTTCTTCAAGAGGGAATATTTTAAGGTCTTTGGCCTCTTGAATGACCGTAACTTTTGGATCCCAACTTTTAGGGAGGGATCTTAAGATTTTAGTTATTAGTTCAAAGTTAGTAAAATCTTTACCAAGAGCTTTGAGTCCATTGATGACATTCGTGAACCGGGTGTACATGTTTCCGATGGACTCACTTGGTTTCATTCGGAAAAGTTCGTAAGAGTGCACAAGAATGTTGATTTTGGACTCTTTCACTCGGCTAGTGCCTTCATGAGTGACCTCAAGAGTTCTCCAAATATCAAAAGCCGAATCACAAATTGAAACACGATTAAATTCATTTTTGTCTAGTGCACAAAACAAGGCATTCATAGCCTTTGCGTTTAAAGCAAAAACCTTCTTCTCCGATTCATTCCATTCGCTCATCGGAAGAGAAGACTTTTGAAATCCATTTTCGACAATAGTCCAAAGCTCGAAATCCATGGAAATGAGGAAGATCCTCATACGAGTCTTCCAATAAGTATAATCTGACCCATTAAACATGGGTGGACGTGTGATAGAATGACCCTCATGTATGCCGGAGTAAGCCATCTCTCTTGGGTATCAAACCAAATATGAGAGTGAGCCTTGCTCTGATACCAATTGTTAGGATTGGAGCGGCACTAGGGGGGGGGGGGGTGAATTAGTGCAGCAGATTAAAATTTTGGTTTCGACAAATCTTTTGATACGATAAAAATCGAACATGAAAAGCTTAACTTGAACGCGTGTTTGTAAAGGTATGCAGCAAAGGTAATGAGGAAATAAAGCACGTAAGAAGGTTTGTAGTAATGTAAATAGCAATAAGAAAATACAAACCAGAGATCACGCCAATTTTAAAGTGGTTCAGTCAAATGACCTACATCCACTTACGAGGCCCTCTTCGATGAGGCTCTCACCTTCCACTAGCAAATCTCTTGAAGGGGAAGGGCAAATACCCCTCTTACAACCTTTTACAAGTGGTTCACACTCTTACAAATTTTCAGTAAGAAAGAAGGAGGTGAACACTCTAGCAAATTGAAAACAAGACTTGCTAAGAATTTTCTAAGACCTTTCTCTCAATCAATTGATTCTCAAAAAGTTGTAATCTCAGCTGAGAATTGAGGGGTACTTATAGGCCTCAAGAGGATTCAAATTTGGGCTCCAAAATTTGAATTCTCTTTGGTTTCCGATGTTGGCGGTGCCACCGCTTGTCAGTGTCTGACACTGACAGTGTACTGGCGGTGCCACCGCCTGGCTCTTGGGTGTTGGGCGGTGCCACCGCCAAACCCTTCGGTTCATAGGTTGGGCTTTAAGTTTAGCCCAAACCAAGTCTAATTTTGGGCCCAATTGGCCCCTAACCAGGATATAGGATTATCTTTTAATCCTAATCCTAATTACATGTGAACTACATAACTAAAAACATCCCAAGCAAGTTTTCAACCGCGAACGTCGAGTCTTGTTCCGGCGAGCTTTCCGACAAACTTCCGACGGACTTCCGATATGCCCTCGGATTTCTTCAGACTCTTAAACGTCCATCGAACTTGACTCCGGTATTCTTGCTTTATATTTTCTGGTTATCGTAGTTAATCCTGCACACTTAACTCAATAATATGGATTAGATCAATTAACCCATCAATTGATTTTATCATCAAAATCTGAGATTCAATAGAAAAAAGGAGATTAATGAATTTATTTATAACTTTTTTATGAATCTCTTGAAAATGATTTTGATGATTTGAATCTAAGTGAGATTTTTCCACTCAAATCATGAACCTTCTTGATTTCTTAACTTGAGATTTTCTTTTATGAATCAAGATCTCTTGCTCTTTATTCTCGTATGATTCTTACATTTTGTTTAAGAGAAAATTTTCTATATGAATCATGTCTCTTGGTATTCAAATAATCTTTGATATTATTGTTAGGATCAAGAGCACTAAGAGGGGGGGGGGGGGGGGGGGGGTGAATTAGTGCAGCGGAAATCTTTCGACGATAAAAACGTTTGAACGATAAAAACGATTTCGGTGTGAAAGTCGATTCTAAGATTACTTTAACTTAAGATCAAGCGAGATGACGTTAAAGTCAATCTATGAAGGCAGTTTGCAGTTATGATGAAAACCAGAATATTAGCGCAAACTGAAATATGACGTTCGTACGAAGAAACTGATTTACGTCTAAATGCTAATTCGTAAATCACTTGATTCAGCAAGATGCAGCTTAAGCAAGGATATTAAGGCAGTTTGCAGTTAAGATAGAAATCAAAATGTAAACGCAAACTGAAATATGATGATCGTACGAAAAAACAGATTTATGTCTAAACGCTGATTCGGAAAGTGCAAAGCTGAAACCCGATCGTATATGCGTAGAAAGCAGTAAGCTTTAGAGGAGGTTTGCAGTAAAGATAAAATGCTCAAAGTAAATGCAAACCGAGATTTAGAGTGGTTCGGTCAATCTTGACCTACTCCACTTTTGGCTTCCTCCACCGACGAGGTCACCGACGTCAACTAGAGGCCTTCCTTCAATAGGCGAAGGCCAACCACCATTTTACAGTTTTACTCCTTTTGACAGGCTTAGGAGACAACCCTTACAGAATTTTCTCTCCTCTCCTCTCTTTACAGCTCAGAACTTGGAAGAAAAGAGGGAGAAGAACTTTTGGCCTTTACAACAATTTTGAGCTCTAAAAATCACATAACAAGATCAAGATTTCAGTGTATGTTCTTATGCTTTCAGTGCTGAATGGGTGGGGTATTTATAGGCCCCAACCCAGTTCAAATTTGGAGCTCAAAACTATCAATTCCCGGAATTCTGGGATTAGGCGGTTGCACCTCCTGACTGGAGCGGTTGCACTACCTGGCAAAGCTCGAAGACTGAGCCTCTGTGTGGTGCTACCTCCTATCAAGGGTGGTTGCACCTCCTGACAAAGCTCGAAGACCGAGCTCAGGCGGTTGCACCTCCTGACTGAGGCGGTTGCACCGCCTGGCAGAGCTCGAAGACTGAGCTCAAGCGGTGCCACCTCCTGTCAGGGGAGGTTGCACCGCCCAGTCTCGCTCGGAGACTGAGCCCCAGGTGGTACCACCGCCTGGCTGGAGCGGTTGCACCTCCTAGTCTCGCTCGGAGACTGAGTCCAGGCGGTGCAACCTCCTGCCTTGGGCGGTTCAACCGCCTGGCAGAAATCAGGGTCCGAATGGGTTGATCCATTCGGCCCAATTTGGGTTTTTTAGGGGCCCAATTGCCCCAAGATTAAGTTAATGGGATCACCTCCCATTTCCAACTTAATTAATGTGCTAACTACGATTTTTCTAAGACATTTACTGCAACTTGCTCCGGTGAGTCAATCGCTTCTTCCGGCGAGCTTCCGGTGAACTTCCGTCGATCATCCGATGAACCCTTGATGATGCTCCTACGGACTTCCGGCAAACTCCTGGACTTGCGACGATTCACTTGGCGAGTTCCGATGAGCTTCTTTGGCAAGCTTATGGACTTCTCGGATTTGTTCCCGCAGAACTTTCGACGACCGTCTGAACTTCCGTCGAACTCTCGAACTCCCAACGTGATCATTGTCTTGACTCCAGCGCAACTCCTACTGCATGTTTTTCTTCCATCGTAGTTAATCCTGCACACTTAAAACAAAACTTCGATCGAGACAATTAATCCTAAGCAATTAACCAAGTTGTCCGGCATGTCATTGGTCCCTCGACGCTTCGTCCGATTCTTCGGCGCATCGTCCTCTCCTGCAGCCTATTGCCCAATCGGCCAGTTGACTCCGCAACTCCGATATCCTTGGCACAATACCCACTCTTTTTAGCCCGATGCCCGAGTCCATGGCCCGAAGCCTTTTGTCGATACGTCGACCGATCCACCGGCCCGACGTCCAATCTTCTGACTTGTTCCTCCGGCACAACATGATTTTCCTGCTTTAATTGTCTCATCCTGATCGAAGCATTCTGCGTCACTTAAAACATAGATTAAATCATAAACATATATCAAGTAGTTTCATCATCAAAATACAAGATTCAACAATTATATCTTTTATGATATGATTTTTATTATGTATAATTCCTTGCATTCATGAAGTGTATATCTCATCACCCAATTAATTTTTCTTGATATTCTTCATGTGATGATATGAAATTATGCATGTTATATATCGAAGACTTGAAACCATGTTTTGGTATTATGCATATCCAAGTAATATTGATTTGAAAATTTATTGATTTAGTATCATGCCCAACGTGATAATGATGATGACTTGGTATTTCTTACAAGAAAACTTTGTGGGTTACGATTTATTTTTTATCCAAATCATGATCTTGATTTCTTGATATTTAATACATGAGATTTTTCTATGAATCAAGATATCATTTTTGAACTCTCATGTTTCTTTTTATTATTTACTAAAAGGGAGATTTGTCAAAATAAATCATGTCCTTTAGTATTCATGATTTAATCCTTCAGGATCTTTGATATTATATCTTTCATGACATGATTTCTTTGTATTTATGGCTTGTATGTTTTGTAATGATTGAAATATTTTGCACTATTATATCCTTCCCTTTCCTTGTGACAATGACATAGGGGGAGAAAAACTTGCTAACTTGTGCATCGTAAAGAAAAACAAAATTGTTTCTAGTTTGCACATCTCAAAAGAGAACCAAATTTTGCTAGCTTACACAATTCAAGTAAAAGCAAAATTACTAGCTTGTATGTTCAAAAATGATATAAAACTTGTTAAATTTGCTGGTTTGAACATTGCAAAGGAAGCAAAAATTGCTAGCTTGCATATCTCAAAAGAAAAGCAAAAAGTATAATTTTGCCTATCTTTAAATTTGCCCATCTCAAGAAGCAAAGAATTGCTAAACTTGCACATTTCTAAAACTTGCTATCTTACATGTTCTAACTTGCTATCTTACTAGTTTGCATATCTAAAAATTTGCTAATTGTACTTCTCCTTTTTGTTGATAACAAAGGGGGAAAAGTTATGATGGCAATCATGCATGGGATGATATATTAAAATTTTGATTGTGCATGATTTTATGATGACATGTTGATTGGACTCATAATGATTTCATGATTAAATTTGCCTTACTTGAATTCAATTTGAATTCAAGGTTCTATCAATATGGCATATTGATAGGGGGAGTTAAGGTTAACTTCATCATCAATTGGTTGTTATCATCAAAAAGGGGGAGATTGTTGAATCTCATATTTTGATGATGAAGCCAATTGATAGTATTTGTCATCTAATATGCATTTAAGTGACGTAGGACTATCTTTGATCAGAAAAGGTAAATCGATTAAAGCAAGAAGAATTAGATGTTGGGCTTCAGATGTTGGGCTAGAGCAAACATGTCAGAAGATTGGACGTCAGGTCGGAGGATAGGTCGACGTGTCGGCAGAAGGCTTCGGTCCATGAATTCGGATATCGGGCCAAGAAGATTAGACATTGCAACAAGGAGATCAAATATTGTGAGAAGACAACATGCTGATTGGGCAATATGCCGAAGGAAAGGACGATGTGCCAAAAGATCGGACGAAGCGCTGGAAGAACCAATGACATGTCGGACAACATATGATTCGCTTGTAATTGATTATATCTAGATCGAGATAGTTTAGAGTCTAATTGAGTCGATTTAGAATGTAATTAGACCAACTCAATTAGGGGCCAACTGGACCCAAGTTTGGGCTGTGTTGGGCCAAGTGAAAGGCTCAAACAATGACCCAATAGGTGAAACCATCATAACATAGTCTCTGAGACTGTGTCAAGCGGTGGTACTGCCCAGACACAGTCTCCAAGAGACTGTCAAGTCATGGTACCACTAGTCTAGGCAGTGGTATCACCCAGACATAGTCTTCTAGATGGTGGTACCTCCAGACTGGGAGTTGGTACCGCCCAGTGTCAATGTTGTAGGCGGTGGTACCGTTAGGACCTGGGAAACCCAAGATGAGACCCTTTTAGGCTCCAAGTTTAAATTCACTTGAGGCCTATAAATACTCCTCTCATCCCTAGTTAACAAACACAAGATTAAAGAGCAAAAGAGAAGATAAATACTATTGTAATCTTATGAGAACTCCTCTAAAAGCTCTAAGTGTTAGTCTTGTTTAAAAGAGGAGTGAAGGGGGTTGTAAAGGTTCTCTCCTAAACTTGTTAAAAAGAGAATCGAGTTATAAGGGTAGCTGATCTTTGCCCCTTGAATGAAGATCGTTAGTAGATGCCGGTGGCCTCAACGGAAGAGGAATCGGTGGAGTGGATGTAGGTCACGATGATCGAACCACTATAAAACTCGGTTTGCATTTTCATTCTTGCAATTTATCTTTACTGCAAACTACCTTACCTACTTACTGCTTTCACTATGCTTACGAAAGAGATTTGAGGTTATCTTTCCGAAATCAGTTTTAATCGAACGAGAGATTTTTGAACCGACAACTTTTATCTGCTGCACTAATTCACCCCCCGCCCCCTCTTAGTGTCGACTCGATCCTAATAGTGATAACCTATAAATCATCTTTCAAGGCCTTGTCAACACATTTAGGTTCAATTTGAGAAAGAAAAGTGACGTTGGCATAAAAATTTTTAAGAGAAAAACGAGTTTGAACCCCTTTAGATGTGTCTTGTATGATTAGCTCCTTAGGATGAGCATCTACATACTTTCATTCCTTGGGTAAGGATATTTCGGAAGAAGATGTATCCAAGTTGCTGGTTGGAGGAGAGAGTTTATTTAAATTCAAAGCATCAAAATTAAGATCATAATCAAACTCATATTTCTTAAATTCAGAAACTTCATTAAAGACAACATGAATATACTCTTCTATAACCAAAGTTCTTTTGTTAAAGATATAAAATGCTTTAGAAATATAAGAATAGCCAAGAAAAATTCCTTTATCGGATTTTGCATCAAACTTTCCTAAGGCATCTTTTTCATTAAAGATAAAATATTTACAACCGAAAACTTTAAAGTATGAAACGTTGGGTTTTTTGTTAAAGCCAAGCATCGTCATTCAAAATCGTAAAAACACATTTTATTACAAAGATCATTAATGTCGATAGTGTATATATTATTTTATTTTAGGGCAATCATAGATGTGCTTTTGTGTGGTTTTTTAATAATGCAAGTATTGGATTCAAATCTAATGATGTATCATTTATCACACAATTGACTAATGCTCAAAAGATTATGCTTTAAGCTATCAACGAACAACACATCATCAATCAAAATGTTGGATTTGTTACCTATAATTCCTTTGTCAATGATTTTACCCTTGTTGTTGCCTACGAAGGTGACATACCCTTCGTCTATGCTCATGAGCTTAGTGAATTAAGATGGATCTCCAATCATATGCCTTGAGCATCTACTATCAAGGTACCATCTCTTGCTCCTAGCTTGTGATGATAAATATTTCTACAAAAAGGGGTGATTTTTCGGATCCATTTGACTCTGGGTACCTCAAAAATCGATCAACTTAACTTATCATTTTGTATGAAGTTCTTTACGGTTCCTTTAGGAACCCAAATCAATTTGTGTGGACATTGATAAGTAACATATCCAAATTTGTGTGGACTTCTCTTAAATGAACATTGATAAGTAACATATCCAAATTTGCAACAAATGTTGCATTTGTTTCGGGGTGAAACATGCAAAGTTGGGCCTTTAACAAAGATAGTTGGATTTTTATGAGTGTTACTCACAGAGCCGATTCCATCTCTTCTATGAATATGATTCTTACTTGCAAGAATCATATTTAAGGATTTGCTACCTATTTCAAATTTTTCTAAGGTTTCATATAGTTGCAAATTCTCCTTTTTAAGCCTTTCTAATTAATCAAATTATGTGCAAGGAGCTAAACTATCATCATGCTCAATTTTTAATCTATCAAAATTACTAACAAGAGAAGCATACTCTTTTTTTAATAGTTTATATTTTTACTTACTAATTTATATTTTGTCAAATAAATCATGAAAAGCACTTAATAATTCATCAAAAGATAAATTTATATTTAATGAATTGCTTACCTTATCTCCAATAGCCATTTGTGCGTAGTGAGTAACTTGCTCTATGTTGGTTGGCACCTCTTCTTCGGATGCACTTGAGTCATCCCACGTTGCTTTAAGAGCCTTCTTTATCTTTGGTTGCTTCTTCTTTACTTGGGGACATTCGCTTTTGAAATGTCCCCGCTTCTTATATTCGTAGCATATAACTTGTTCTTTCTTGGGTTCAGTTTTATTTTTAGTGTTATTTTTAAATTTGTTCCTTTTTATGAAATTTTAGAACTTTCTTGTCAAGAGTGCCAAGTCATCATCATAGTCCTCATCACTTAAATTTTCTTTCAAGTGGCCTTCATGAGTTCTTAGTGTCATATCCTTTTTGTTCTTTGGAAGGTTATTCTCAAGCTCTTTATGAGCGTTGCGAGTCATCTCATAGGTCATTAGTGACCCAATAAGTTCTTCGAAAGGAAAGTTATTTAAATCATTGGCCTCTTGAATGACTATTACTTTAGGGTCCCAACTCTTTGGAAGAGATCTCAAGATTTTATTAATAAGTTCAAAGTTCGAAAAATATTTGCCAAGAGCTTTTAAACTATTGACGACATTCGTAAAACGAGTGTACATGTCGATAATAGTTTCGCTTGGCTTCATCCGAAATAATTCATAAGTATAAACTAAAAGATTTATATTCGACTCCTTTACTCTACTAGTGCCTTCGTGAGTGATTTCGAGTGTGTGTCAAATATCAAAAGCTGTTTTACAAATAGACACTCGATTGAACTCGTTTTTATCTAAAGCACAAAACAATGCATTCATAGCCTTGGCATTTAAAGTAAATGTCTTTTTCTCTACCTCATTCCAATCGTTCATTGGAAGAGAACACTTTTGAAAGTCATTTTTCACAAGGTTCCATAACTCAAAATCCATTGAAATTAGAAAGATCCTCATTGTAGTCTTTTAATATGTGTAATACGTCTCATTGAACATGGGTGGACATGTAATTGAATGACCCTCTTGATTATCGACAAAAGTCATATCTCTTGGGTTTTAAACCAAATCGAGAGTAACTGAGCTCTGATACCAATTGTTAGGATCGAGTCGGCACTAAGAGGGAGAGGTGAATTAGTGCAGAGGATAAAAACGTCAGTTTAAAAGTCTTCGTACGTTAAAAAAATGATCTCGGAAGATTGCTTGAAAGCATGTTTGTTCGTAAGGTTAGTGAAAGCCAAGTAAGGAGGAAGTGAAGCAATTGCAAAGTAAGTAAATGACAATAATAAAAATGCAAACCAGAATTTATAATGGTTCGGTCGTTGTGACCTATATCCACTTCTGATTCCTCCTTCATCAGGTTATCGGTGTCCACTAATGGTCTTCCTTCAATAGGCGAAGACCAACCACCTCTTTATAGTGCTTTCTCCTTATCATGGGTTTAGGAGGTAATCCTTACAAGCCTCACATCTCTCTTGAATGGTCACAATACTAGAAAGTGAGGAGGAGGACTCTTTGTACTTTTACAACACTTTTAACACATCAAGAATTCAAGATATTGTTCATACTTTCATGCGCTTTCATGCAGAAAAGGATAGGGTATTTATAGGCCCCAATGGCTTCAGAATTGGAGGAAAAAAGTATCACATCCCTGGATTTCGGGGTACTGATGGTACCACCACCATTATTAGGCGGTACTACTGCTTATAGACTAACACTGGGCGGTACCACCGCCTAGTCTGGGTGGTACCACTGCCTAGTCTAGGCGGTACCACTGCCTAGCAGCATTAACTGCTGATAGTACCATTGCCCAAACCACTTAGGAGATTGAGTCACCAGGTGGTGCCACCGTCGACCCTGACTTCAAGTGCTGAATGGGCTTTTCAACTGACCCAATTTAACCTTATTAAGGGCCCAATTGGCCCCTAACTGAGTTACTGGGATTACCTCCCAATCTTAACTCAACTTAAGGTCTAAATACGATAATTTAAGACATTAACTAAGCAATCTTGGTCCGGTATATCAATTGTTCTTCCGGCGAGCTTTCGACGATCTTCCGGCGAACTTTCAACAATCTCTCGGCAATATTCCAGCAGACTCCTAGCAAGCTCCTAGACTTTACGATGATATTCTTGGCGAGTTTTGATGAGCTTCTTTGGCAAGCTCCTAGACTTCTCGGTCAATTCTGAGAAAACTTCTGATGAACGTTAGGACTTCCGATAAACTCTCGAACTCCCAACAAAATCTCGATCTTGACTCCAACCCAACATATGCTTTATGCCTTACTGCTACCGTAGATAATCCTACACACTTTTCTCAACATATGGATTAGATCAAATAATTTACCAATTGATTTCATCATCAAAATTTGAGATTCAACAGTACTTACATTCGAACTTTTCTCTCGGTGGTACATAGCCCCCATATGTTGATGACCAAGGTTTTTATCTGATGCAAAATTCGATGCATGCATGGAAGACTCACCTCTACGGTACCATGGCTTTCACTCCTTGAATCCATAACCCTTCTTGCCATCATGTTATTCACCGAAGTGGAGCTCCCAATAGCTCTTGATCATACCTCCGTATGATATAGTCCCTCACGAGACTAGATTTGTGTGTGCCATATTTCCATGAACTGTTCCACTACGATCCGCTACACCTTGTCGCCTCCTAGTGACATCTCCATTGTATTCTGATCCTTATAGGATAAACTCATATTGTGATCCCTCCATGTGTGTTCTCTGCCAACACATCACAGGGCCTCTTCTACCTTCGACTATGTTCGCTCCTTTGGCAATTGACCTTCGTCCACCTGCTCTCAAGTCACACCTAGACGAAGCACCACTTTAGAATAATTCGTCGCCTAGTAGCTCTCGAAGTCCACCAACTTCGCTGAAATTGGTGCACCATTGTCTAGATCCTAGGCCTCTGCCCCTACTAGCACAATTTCCACTATGCACCACTTCCTTCATGGCAACTTGAATGACAACATTGTGGCATATTCTTCAAGAGTACCTGCCTTTGCATCCTCTTGCCCCATGCTAAGGCCTTTGAACCCAACTTTGCCTCCATAAGTTGAGTCGCCTTGGTTCCTCCATCAAATGCTTCTCCGAGATAAGATACATATGCCCAGAAGCTCCCTTCGTCATTGGTATAATGCAAGCCGCTTCATCAAAATAAAGGACCTATGGAACAACATGATCCTGCTCTTACCTTTACAAGAGTTCATGTCCTTGACCTTTATCAAAGGAAAGCTTTGTGCCTCCGCTCCATGGTCCATCTTCTATGTCGGCTCCCTTCATGCAGCTTGGGTACTTCGCTAAGTTACACTTAAGTTGCTCTACTAATCGATTTGCATTGAGTTGATGGTGGTCCTCGTGCCCACCATTCCACGGGTTAGTCCTTCGTTGAGTCTGATCTCCATATTGACTCTAAGTGTACCTTCATCTTGTGTTGCCATTGTTAGGATCGAGTATGACACTAAGAGGGGGGGGTGAATTAGTGCAGTAGATAAAAACGTCAGTTTTAAAAATCTTTCATTTCGATTAAAACTGATTTTGAAAATATGTTTAACTTGAAAGCATATAAGAGCATAGTGAAAGTAAGAAATCAGTTTGTAATTAAACTGAAAAGCTTAAAGTAAATACAAACCATATTTTTATAGTGGTTCGGTCATCGTGACCTATACACACTCTTGATTCCTCTTCCGTACCAACATCCACTATCGGTCTTCCTTCAATAGGCAAAGACCAACCACCTTCTTAAAACTCTATTCTCCTTTTGCAGGCTCAAGAGAGAACCTTTACACCCCCACTGTTGGAAAATCTTTAGGGTGACATCAGATGCATAGCGGAAGAATAGAAAACAAAATCCTCTATTCCTAAAGAGATGTTCATCGTCGTGCGAAGATTGGTGCACAAAATCCGCGAAATAGAAAACTGCGCATAGTAAAGATTATGTTACCTAGGGAGATCGTATATCCTTGAATCCTTGTAGATCTCTAGGAGAGGGTGAAGGAGGTCAAGCGCCCTCTTCTCTAGCGGTGATCCACATAGTAGGGTTGCAATGATGCTCCTCAAACTCTAGGCCTACTCTGAGGTGGAGAGAGGGAGGAGAATAGGAGAGGCAAGAAAAAGCTCTAGCCTATGATCCACTAAATCCCTCATATTTATAGAGGTCCCCTATCAACTTTACCCTAATGGATCCTCCCCTATTGGGTATTGGATCTTCATCCAACTACCTAAGCATCTTAGATTAATGGATCTCTATCCAATAATCTCTCATGGGCTTTTATTGGATATTGTCCATGGGATCCAATAATTCAGGGGCTTATTGGATATCCAATAAAATAGGGACTCTGGCAAATATCTCATATTTGAACCTTTACTCATCGCAACACCTACCATATATGTATGATCCTCTAGGCCCAATATCGAGCTGGACGTGAGTCATACCTATCAGAACTCCTTCTGTCTTAGTGAATTATTATCTCCATAATAATTCACTTGATATCGACTATAGACGTACCAGGCCACTATGTCGTAGTCCTCAGACGATACAGGGGAATCCAATCCATTGGACCTGTCTGTCCTCAATTACTATATACCTATAGTCCCTCATCTATCTAATATCTCAGAGACCGTATACAGGGCATGGTGTTGTCAGACCCATACGATTTCTACTCGAGTCTTGCTCTAATCGGATTCTCTCGGAGAACTCTTTCTCTCTCAATTCGAATAACCCTGGCCAGGGATTTGTTTGAGCAAGAACACATGGGATATTCTTCTCATGACACCGAGAGTGGATGATCCTCTAACGACACTCAATAGCCCTCGTAAGATTTGTTAGGATCGAGAGCACTAAGAGGGGGGGGTGTGAATTAGTGCAGCGGAAATCTTACAGCGATTTAAAACCAAAAGCTGCGTTCGTTCAATAAAAACTATTATGATGCAAAAACTAATTCTCAGTTTGTATCTAAGTGCAGTTTGCGTCTAAGCGTAGATTGCGTCTAAGCGCAGTTTGCGTCTAAACACAGTTTGCGTCTAAGCGCAGTTTGCATCTAAGCGCAGTTTGCATCTAAACGCAGATTGACGTCTAAACGCAGTTTTACGTCTAAACGCAGATTTACGTCTAAATGCAGTTTTACGTCTAAACGCAGTTTTACGTCTAAACTCAATTTACGTCTAAAACGTCTAAACACAGTTTGGACAGTTTTACGTTTAAACGTAATTTTACGTCTAAACGCAGATTTACGTCTAAACGCAGTTTTACGTCTAAACGCAGATTTACGTCCAAACTCAGTTTACGTCTAAAATGTCTAAACACAGTTTGAGCAATTTTACGTCTAAATGCAATTTTACGTCTAGATGCAGTTTCAAAGGGAGCTGAACTTTAGAAACTGGTTCGTAAGAGCGCAGAAGACAGTTTTGCAGAATCAAGGCGTAAACGTAAACTGCAATGTAAATATCGTACGAAAACACTGGTTTACGTCTGAAAACAGATTCGGACAGATCAGCACTTAAAGACTTGTTCGTGAAGGTGTAGAAGACAGTTTTGCAGAATTAAAACGTAAGCGTAAACTGTAATGTACGAAAACACCAATTTACGTCTGAATGCAGATTCGGAAAGAACAGCACTTAGAACTTGTTCGTAAAAGCGCAGAGAGCAGTAGTAATGAAGGAGGTTTGCAGTAAGGATAAAGTGCTCAAAAGTAAACGCAAACCAGAGATTTAGAGTGGTTCGATCAGTCTTGACCTACTCCACTTTTGGCTTCCTCCACCGACGAGGTCACCGACGTCAACTAGGGGCTTTCCTTCAATAGGCGAAGGCCAAACTGCCCTTTTACAGTTTCTCTCCTTTTGACAGGCTCAGGAGACAACCTTTACAGACCTTTCTCTCCTCACTTTACAACTGAAAACTTGAAGAACAGAAGGAGGAGACTTAAAGGCTTTACAACACTTTTGAGCTCTTAGAATCACAGAAAAGATCAAGATTTCGGTGTAGGTCTGTCTCTTTTCAGTGCTGAATGGGTGGGGAATTTATAGGCCCCAACCCAATTCAAATTTGGAGCTCAAAACAATCAAATCCTGGAATTCTGGGATCAGGCGGTTGCACCTCTTGACTGGAGAGGTTGCACCGCCTGGCAGAGCTCGAAGACCGAGCTCAGGCGGTGCCACCTCTCTACCAGGGAGGTTGCACCGCCCAGTCTTGCTCGAAGACTGAGCTCAGGCGGTGCCACCTCTCTGTCAGGGAGGTTGCACCGCCCAGTCTAGCTCGAAGACTGAGCTCAGGCGGTGCCACCTCCCGGCTGGGGAGGTTGCACCGCCCAGTCTCGCTGGAAGGCCTAGCCCAGGCAGTGCCACCTCCTGGCCTGGGCGGTTGCACCTCCTGGTGCAATCAGGGTCCGAATGGTTCATTCCATTCGACCCAATTTCAGTCTTTCAGGGGCCCAATTGCCCCAAGATTAAGCCAATGGGATCACCTCCCATTTTCCAACTTAATCAACATGCTAACTACGATTAAATCTAAGACAATTTCTGCAGCTTTGCTTCGGTGCGTCAATCGCTCCTTCCGGCGAGTTTCCGGCGAACTTCCGTCGATCATCCGATGAACCCTCGGTGATGCTCCTGCGGACTTCCGGCAAACTCCTGGACTTTGCGACGATCCACTTGGCAAGTTCCGACGAGCTTCGCTTGGCAAGCTTCTGGACTTCTCGGATCTGTTCTCGCAGAACCTCCGACGACCGTCCGAACTTCCGTCGAACTCTCGAACTCCCAACGTGATCATGAACTTGACTCCGGAGCAACTCCTGCTGCTTGTCTATCTTTCATCGTAGTTAATCCTGCACACTTATCTCAACACATAGATTATTAGACAACAAATGACAATTGACTTCATCATCAAAATCCGAGATTCAACAATCTCCCCCTTTTTGATGATGACAATCAATTGATAATGGAGTTATCCTTAACTCCCCCTGTCTATATGCCATCGTTGAGATAAGTCAACCTTGAATTCAAGACTTAAGAATTCAAGTGACGTATTGATAAGTTAGATCAGTTAAACTTATCAATACTCCCATCATGATACTTATCATGATATATCTCTTCAAAGATGATGTCAGGGCTTGACATACATCATCAAGTTTGTATGATTGTGTTTGTAACTATTCATCATGTAGTTTGAACATTATCATATAAAGCTGTGAAACACTATTACATGATGCACACATTTGAAATATTCTAGCAAGTTTTGCATTTTCTTCACATGATAAGATATCAACTCAGGGCATAATGCAAACTTTAGCACATGTTCATATATCTCTTGGTGATGCAAGGATGGCATAATCATAGCAGTGTTTATAGCATCATTCATAGTATTTCTAATCATGGCAGTGTTTATCAATTCATATATATCTCCCCCTTTGTCATCAACAAAAAGCATAGTAATCATGATACCAGAAAATAATAATAGCAAGCTTATAGAGGAATTTTACATAGATTGCTTTAAATACTTCTTCCCCTTTGTGTTATAATCCATTGTCTATGTAAAGATTTTGCAGGATGGAATACATACACATGAATCACTTCATCAATTCTATTTCAGAAACTCATTTTTTATGAAAGTGTACGAGAAAATCTGGTGTATAGCATTCAAAAAATAAGATGCATTCGGACAAGATTTTGTTGCAGATTTTCACATATAATCATAGAAACATGGCAATCAAGTGGTTTGATCATTCAACATAGTCCGAAAAATAATTTTAACAAATTTATCTATTCGGACACATCAACATTCCTAATTCTGAATCAAGGCACAAGGTTTTCAAAACTTTTAGTTTCAAAGCACAACATTCTTAATTTGGACACATCACATACCAAACAGTAATGATACCATAAAAATCTGAGATAACTTTTACCACAATGTGCAAGATATATGTTTACCACGATAGATGTTTACAGCCAGCACATCAGAAGTGAGTAAGAAGTTTACAACAACAACAGGTGTTCAACAAGTTCATTGATGAGGTAGAAAATTAAAGTGCCTAAACAAGGAGTTAAATTGACTATGAATTTGCTGCAGCTCAGATAGGATTTGATCTTGTCGTTGTTCAATGCGTTCTTGTCTCTGTTCGAATCGATCCATTCGAATCCCAATTTCTTCGATGGATGTATGAGTTTGCTCAACTGGATGTGTTTCCTCAAAGGGAAGGGTCGGAGGAGATTGGGTACCCCTAAATACTGGTGTTTCCGGTTCTAGTTCAGGTTGAGGGTGATCAGTCCTTCTAGGGATTCTAACCCAGTTACCGTTTCTATAGTAACATCTTAGTCGGTGAAGTAGAATTTTGTTTATTATGCTGAATCGATCTACTTTCATTACTTCTTCTTCTGGTGGTATTAGAATGTCATAAGCTTTCATTATTCTTGTGATTATACCACCATATGGGATTGGCTTGCCGGGCACATATGACTAACAATCTCCCATTTGACCTAAAGCCAATCACCTATGTGTCTGATCTCCATCAGACCTTTGTGATGCTCAAAGACAATCTAAGACAACAGCTTTGTCAATGGATCTGCACTGTTATCTTCAGATGGAACTCTTTCCACTACTACATCTCTTCGGGTCATGATCTTTCTAATAAGCTAGAACCTCCTCAGAACACTTCTGATGAGACTTGGGTTCCCTTATTTGAGCAATCCCCGTAGTTGTCATAATATAAGGGAATCGACTCCTTGCTACCTAGCACAACTCTCAGATATGTGATGAATTTCTTCATCCAGACTCCCTCCTTTGCTACCTCTACTGCAGTAATGTACTCCGCCTCTGTGGTCAAGTCAGCAGTAGTATCTTGCTTGGAACTCTTCCAGCATACTGCTCCTCCATTTAGGGTGTACACATACCCCGAATTCGACTTGCTATCAATGACATCAGACTGAAAACTTGAGTCTATGTAGCCTTCAACCTTGAGGCTGCTACCTCCATATACTTGTAAAAGATCCTTAGTCTTCTCAAGTACTTAAGGATACACTTTACTGCTTTCCAGTGCTTCAAGCCCGGATCCGACTGATACCTACTTGTGCCACTCAGAGCATCCGCTATATTAGGCTTGGTACATAGCATGACATATATGATAGACCCTATCGCTGAGGCATAGGGTATCCTATCCATGTTCGTACTTTCTTTAGGAGTATTTCGGGACATACTCTTAGAAAGCGATATCCCATGTCTCATCGATATGAGACCTCTCTTGAAATTTTCTATGCCAAATCTTTTGACAATGGTTTCTATGTACCTGGACTAGGATAAGCGAAGCATCCTCTTGGATCTATTTCTATAGATCCGAATCCCCAAGATATAGGATGCTTCCCCTAAGTCCATCATGGAAAAGTGTTTAGATAACCAAGTCTTTATTGTGGATAGCATTCCTACATCATTCCCAATGATTAGGATGGCATCCACATATAACACCAAAAAGGTGATAGTGCTCCCACTTACCTTCTTGTACATACAAGGCTCATCTTCATTCTTAACGAAGTCATAAGATCTGATTGCGTCATCAAATCTTATGTTCCAACTTCGGGAAGCTTGCTTTAGTCCATAAATGGATCTAAGCAACCTGTACACCTTATTTGAGTAGTCTTTGGACATGAATCCCTCGGGTTGTATCATATACACCTCCTCCTCGAGGTTCCCATTGAGGAATGTAATTTTCATATCCACTACCAGATTTCATAATTATAGTGTGCTATAATAGCCAATAGAATTCGGATGGATTTTAGCATTGATATATGATGCTTCCCCTAAGTTCTTCATGGAGAAGTGTTTAGATAACCAAGTCTTTACTATGTATAGCATTCCTACATCATTCCCAATGATTATGATGTCATCCACATATAACACCAAAAAGGTGATAGCGCTCGCACTTACCTTCCTATACATACAAGGCTCATCTTCGTTCTTAACGAAGTCATAAGATCTGATTGCTTCATCAAATCTTATGTTTCAACTTCAGGAAGCTTACTTTAGTCCATAAATGGATCTAAGCAACCTGTACACCTTATCTGGGTAGTCTTTGGACATGAATCCCTCGAGTTGTATCATATACACCTCCTCCTCGAGGTTCCCATTGAGGAATGTAATTTTCGCATCCATCTACCAGATTTTATAATTATAGTGTGCTGCAATAGCCAATAGAATTCGAATGGATTTTAGTATTGCTATAGGTGAGAAGGTTTCGTTATAGTCAACACCTTGCTTTTGACGATACCCCTTAGCAACTAGCCTTGCTTTATAAGTCTCTACTTTTCCATCTACTCTGATCTTTTTCTTAAAGATCTACTTGCAACCGATGGGTATAATACCCTTGGGCACATCAACTAGGTTCCAAACCTTATTGGAGTACATAGAATCTATCTCAGAATTCATGGTTTTTTGTCACTTCCCAAAGTCTATACTCATAATAGCCTCCTCGTATGTTTTATGATTAATATCCTCAACATCCACTCCTCTAATATGTCCCACATATCTCTCAGGAGGATAGGATACTCTGTCGGACTCATGTAAAGTTAGAACTTGTGTATTAGGTACCTAAACAGACTCGGGTTGTAGGGTGGTGCTTGAGCTAGGTTCTCCAACCTCACTCAAATCTATCATGCTTTCCTTGGGGTATCCCATGAACTTGCACCGCTCCGTCCTTGATTCTAACTTATCGGGGTTGTGTCTTTTAATATAGGCAGGGCAGCCCCAAATCTTAACAACCTTAAGATCGGGCTTCTTCCCTTTCCATATCTCATATAGTGTAGACATTACCGACTTAGTTAGAACTCTATTCAGAAGGTAAGCTGCGGTCTCTAGGGCATATCCCAAGAATGAGATGGGTAGGTAAGCAAAATTTATCATGGACTGTACCATATCTAACAGCATACGATTCCTCCTTTTAGACACACCATTGAGTTGAGGTGTATAAGTAGGTATCCATTAGGATAATAACCAATGGTCCTTGAGGAACTAGGTAAACTCTATACTTAAGTACCCACCTCATCGATCTGATCAAAGAGGCTTGATACTCTTTCCAGTCTGGTTCACCATGTCATTCTTATACTCTATGAATTTCTCAAAGGCCTCGGACTTATACTTCATTAAGTACATAAATCTATACCTTGAGAAATCATCAATGAAGGTAATGAAGTAGGAGTAACCACCAATGGCATGAGTTAACATGGGTCCACATACATCACTATGTATGAGTTCCAATAGCTCAGTGGCTCTCTCTTCAGTTTCACTAAATGAAGAGTTGGTCATTTTTCCACGAAGGCAAAGCTCGCAAGTTGCATATGTCTCATAGTCGAATGGATCTAGATATCCATCTTTTAGCAATTTTTGAATCCTTCTCTCATGGATGTGACCTAGCCTACAGTGCCACAAGTATGCACTGCTCACCTCATCTCATTTTCTCTTAGACACACTTACATTCATGATATGTGGAGTAGTGTATAGCATAAACAAACCATTATACAATGTTCATTTCATGATAATCTCATTATCTAATAATATTGAATAACCATTATTCTCAAAAACTAATTTATATCTACTAATTGTCAAACATGAAATGGAGATACTGTTTTTGATAATAGAAGAAACAAAATAACGTGCATCTAATGCAATAATAGCTCTACCACGCAGATGTAGGGCGACCTCGCCAATAGCTACTACAGCAACTTTTGCTCCATTGCCTATCTTGAGGTCCATCTCGCCAATCTCCTAGGCCTTGCTAGAACCTACAACGAATTGCATATATGATAAGCACTACCGGTATCCAATACCCATGTGTTATCATAAGAGTCTGACAAATGAAGACTGATTATGAATGTACCTAAAGCTTCTCCAAGCTTCTGTTTCATCCTCTCTGCAAGGTACTCTTTGCAATTCCTCTTCCAATGCCCATCTTTGCCATAGTGGAAGTGTTGAATCTCGGATTTTGATGATGAAACCAATTAATAAGTATTTATGATTTGATATGTGTTTTGAGTGGCGCAGGATGCTTTGATCAGGGAGCGACATTTAAAGCAGGAAGAATTATGTTGGGCCGGAGAAACATGTTAGAAGATTGGACGTCGCGTCGAAGGATCGGTCGACGTATCAATAGAAGGCTTCGAGCTATAGATTCGAGCATCGGGCCAAGAAGAGCGGATATTGCGTCAAGGATATCGGAGTTGCGGAGGTCAACTAGCCGATTGGGCAATAGGCCGCAAGAAAGGATGATGCGCCGAAGAATCAGACGAAGCGTCTATGGACCAATGACATGCCAGACGACATGATTCATGCTTAATAATAATTATCTAGATCAAAGTATATTTTATACATGCAGGATTAACTACGATAGCAAGGCATAAAGCAAAATGAAGTCCTGGAGTCAATAACGCGATTTCGTTGGGAGTTCGAGAGTTCGTCGGAAGTCCAGACATTCATCAGAAGTTCTGCCGGAACTAACCGAGAAGTCTAGGAGCTTGCTAAAGAAGCTCGTCAGAACTCGCTAAGAAGATTATCGTGAAGTCCAGGAGCTTGCCGGGAGTCTGGCGGAACATACCAGGAGTTCGTCGGAAGTTCGCCGGAAGATCGCTAGAAGAGCAATTGACGTACAAGAACTAGAATGCTAAAAATATGTCTTAGGAATCGTAGTTAGCACATAATTGGAGTTGGGATTGGGAGGTAATCCCATCAACTATGTTAGGGGCCAACTAGGCTCGAAGTTGGGCTGGCTGGTTTGGGCCATATTCAAGGCCCAACCAGGATGCTGAAACCCTGGCCGGTGGTGGCACCGCTTGGGAGACTCAGTCTCCTAAGTGGTCTGGGCGGTGGTACCATTGGCAGTAAATGTTGCCAACAGTGGTACTGCCCATACCGGAGAAACTTGGGATGAGATATTTTTAGGCTCCAAGTATGAATCAACTTGAAGCCTATAAATGCCCCTCTCATCCATGGTTAAAATACACAAGACTTGAGAGTAAAAATAGAAAGAAACACTGCTGCAATCTTGTGTGAACTCCTCTCAAAAGTTCTAAGTGTTAGAATAGTTTGAGAGAGGAGTAAGTGGGGTGTAAGGGTTATCTCCTAAACTGATAAAAGGAGAATCAAGTTATAAAAGGTGGTTGGTCTTCGCCTATTGAAGGAAGACCGATAGTGGATGCCGGTGGCCTTGACAGAAGAGGAATCGGCGAAGTGGATGTAGGTCATGATGACCGAACCACTATAAAAATCTGGTTTGCGTTTCCTTTGAGTGCTTTACTTTTATAGTAAACTTCCTCTCCTCTTTACTGTGCTTTTACTACGCCTACAATCGCATACGCTTTCAAGTTTCAGAAATTAGTTTTCAACGTATGAAACATTTTTAGAACCGATGTGTTTTTACTACTGTACTAATTCACCCCCCCCCCCCCCCCCCTTGTGCCGACTCGTTCCTAACAATTGGTATCAAAGCCTCGTTTTTTATATTTGATTTAACACCTAAATAAAATGCCTCTTTTCAGCTTTCAAGAGGGTCACTCTCTCATTCATCCTCCCTTGTTCAATGGGACAGACTACATATATTGAAAAACTCAAATGAGAGTTTTCTTGCTTTCATTGGATTTGAATTTATGGAATATTGTCGAAAGAAGTTTTCGAAGGTCTTCTCTTCCAATGAACCATTGGAATGATTTGGAGAAGAAGACTTTTTCTTTAAATGCTAGAGCTATGAACGCTCTGTTTTGCGCTTTGAATAAAACCGAGTTTAATCGAGTTTCTACTTGCGAAACGGCTTTCAAAATATGGCACACTCTCGAAATCACACACGAAGGAACGAGTAGAGTAGAAGATTCTAAAGTTAATCTTTTAATGCATGATTTTGAACTATTTCATATGAAACCAAGCGAAACCATTAGAGACATGTGCACCCGTTTTACAAATGTTATCAATGGTTTAAAAGCACTTGGTAGAAGTTTTTCAGATTTTGAACTCATTAACAAGATTTTATGATTGCTTTCTAAATATTGGGATTTGAAAATAACGACAAAACAAGAATCAAATAACTTGAACCATTTTCCAATTGAAGAACTTATAGGGTCTTTGATGACTTATGAAATGATGTGCAATTCACGTAAAGAACTTAAGAACCACCTTCCAAAGAACATGAAGGATTTTGGACTTAGAACAATTGAAGACCACTCGAGCATAAGCTCAAGTGATGGTGAACTTGCACTCCTCATAAAATTTTTAAAACAAGAATCAAAAATTAAAAATGAACTTAAAAAGAAGAAGAAGGCAACTTTGGATGAATCAAGCTCATCCGAAGATAAGAAGAAAATCAACAAAGGCGAGGTGGCAAACTATGCCTTAATGGCATTCAACAATGAGTTAAACAATTCAAACGAAACACCTTTAATTTATTTCGAAATTACATAATGCTTTTCATGAGTTCTTAAATTAGTTTAGAAAAGTTATATATATATTTTTTGAATTGCATGTTTAATGAAAATATAAAAATAAAATTGGATCATGCTTACCTTTCTAGTGAATTTAAAAATAAACATGAAAATTACATGTTTTATGATAAACAAACAAAATGATTTTTGATTAAAAATGCCTTATGAAATCATGTTTGATATGAAGTAATATCATGCTTAATGAGTTTATCTTTCGAAATTATGCATGATAATTCTTACGATTTATGGATTATCGATTTTTACCATAATGAAAGTGGTTTTTTCGGTTTTAAAAAGGATACATGTCTTGATTTGGCATAAATGACAAAGACATGCTTATATGAAATAATGTAAGTATCATGCTTGATGATTTTATATTTAATTAAGCATAATGATTTGAAGAAATGTTCATTTTATATTTCGAACTTATGCATGATAGTTTTTGTGATATTTTGAAAGTTCTTTTTTGGTGTTAATGAATGATGCATGGATTTGGCATAAAAGAAAAGAACATACATGTATGAAATCAATCAATAAGTTAAAACAAAAAGAGGAAAGCATTTTTCTTGAAAACTTCTCAATCCCTACCTTATCGATTTTTCACTAAGAGATCAATAAAATTATTTATGTCATTTTGAATCTCTTTAAAGAAATGTTGAGATTTTGATGATTTTGACGATTTGAATTTGAACGAGTTTTATCAAAATCATGATCTTGATTCCTTGATATTTACAAATTAAGATTTATTATGAATCAAGATCTCTTCTTTGTACTCCTATGATTTTTCTTGGTATTTTATTAAAGAGGAGATTTTCAATGTGAATCATAAGATTTTATATGCATGAATTAATATCTTATTCTCCTACAAGATTGAATGAATTTTATCTATATCATGATTTCCTAATAATTTTTTTTGTTATTTATTTAAGAGGAGATTTGTTAAAATGAATCATGGTTTCTCTTGATTTCTCAGAATTATAACTTGAAAATTCTTTTTATAAATCAAGATTGTCTACTATGATTCTTTCTTTTCGCTATTTGAGTTATCTAAAAAGAATCATAATATGTCTCTTGATATTTACAATTTGTCTTCATAATTTGTATATCTCATCACCAAAATTCTCTTGATATTTTTCATGTGATGATATAAAATTATGCATGAAATACTCATGAATTTATATTGATGCAAACAAATGAGAAGTTATGATCATGCATGATAGTATGTGATATAATTTGACATTTAGATATCATCATGATTTGAAATGCTATGATTTGTTACCAAAATGATGTATCATGAATGCGTGAATATCATGTATAATATATCCATGGTAATTGATATGCATAAAGTAAGGATACCATATGCAAAGTTTTGAAATTGTGCATATTGTAAATTGAAACCATAATAATGCACAAATATATTGAAATAAGATTGATACTTTATCTTTATCATGCTTTGAAAATTGTTGTAGAGGGAAAAGAACTACAACATTGTATTCTTCCCTTGTTTTTGACAATGACAAAGAGGGAGCAAATTTTGACAGCTTGCTAGTTAGCTTGCATACTTCAAGAAGAAGAAAAAGCTTGCTCATCTCAAAAAGATGCAAAAATCTTGCCAACTTTCATATGTGTAAAATTTGCTAGCTCACAAATTGTGAGGAGAAAAACTTGCTTTCTTGCTAGCACATCTAAAGAGAAGCAAAAATTGCAAACATACATATCACAAAAAGATGCAAAATTTGTTAGCTTGCTTCATGTAAAATATTGTATCTTGCTAGCTTGTTATCTTGTATTATTTTTCAAAAAAAAACTTGCTAGCCTTCATACTTCAAAGAGAAGTAACACTTATCAAATTGCTAGCTTGCATGTTGTAAAATAATGTAAAATTTTGCTAGCTTACATTTTACAAAGGAAGCAAAAATGACACTTCTCAAAAGAGAAGAAAGAGCTTGCTATCTTGAACATCACCAAAAATTTGATAGATTGCCTATCTTAAGAAACAAAAATGCAAACTTGCATAATTTGTAATCTTGCACATCTTTAAAATTAATAATGATTTGGTAATTATGCATGTTGTAAAGTGATAAAAAATTTACTAGCTTGCATGATGTAAAACTTGCTAAATTTTCTAGCTTACAAATTGCATGATGATAAAACTTGATATTACGCTTTTTCTTATGTAATGATTTGAACTTGTATATCCAAAACTTGATAGCTTGTATGTTCCAATATGATGTGGCACTTGCTAAATTTGTTAGCTTGCATGATGATTAAAATTGAGATTTACTTTGCAATGATTTGAACTTCTATGTCCAAACACTTGATAGTCGAAACTTCTCCTTTTTGCTGATGATAAAGGGGGAGAAGTATGATCATGTTACGTATGATGACGTGCTGCAAATATTCATGATGAAATTTGCAATGACTTGAATTAAGCTTGAATTCAAGGTTCTATTGATATGGCATATTGATAGGGGGAGTTTGTTTAAACTCTATGAGTTAAGGTTAACTCCGTCATCAATTGGTTGTCATCATCAAAAAAGGGGAGATTGTTGAATCTCATATTTTGATGATGAAACCAATTGATAAGTATTTATGATTTGATATGTGTTTTGAGTGATGCAAGATGCTTCGATCAGGGAGAGACATTTAAAGCAGGAAGAATCATTTTGGGCCAGAGAAACATGTTAGAAGATTGGACATCGCGCTAGAGGATCGGTCGACGTATCGACAGAATGCTTCAGGCTATGGATTCATGCATCGGGCCAAGAAGAGCAGATATTGTGCCAAGGATATCAGAGTTGCAGAGGTCAACTAGTTGATTGGGTAATAGGCCGCAAGAAAGGACGATGCATGGAAGAATCAGACGAAGCGTCGATGGACTAATGACATGCCGGATGACATGATTCATGCTTAGTAATAATTGTCTAGATCGAAGTGTGTTTTTATGTGTGCAGGATTAACTACGATAGCAAGGCATAAAGCAAAATGAAGTCTCAGAGTCAAGAACACGATTTTGTTGGGAGTTTAAGAGTTCGTCAGAAGTCCAGACGTTCGTCGGAAGTTTGAATCAACTTGAAGCCTATAAATACCCCTCTCATTCCTGGTTAAAATACACAAGACTTAAGAGTAAAAATAGAAAGAAACGCTACTGCAATCTTGTGTGAACTTCTCTCAAAAGTTCTAAGTGTTAGAATAGTTTCAGAGAAGAGTAAGTGTTATCTCCTAAACATGGTAAAAGGAGAATCGAGTTATAAAAGGTTATCGGTCTTTGCCTATTAAAGGAAGACTGATAGTGGATGCTGGTGGTCTCGACGGAAGAGGAATCGGTGGAGTGGATGTAGGTCATGATGACCGAACCACTATAAAAATCTGGTTTACGTTTCCTTTGAGCACATTACTTCTATAGCAAACTGTCTCTCCTCTTTGCTGTGCTTTTACTATGCCTACACTCGCATACACTTTCAAGTTTTTGAAATTAGTTTTCAACATATGAAACATTTTTAGAACCGACATGTTTTTACCGCTGCACTAATTCACCCCCCATCTTAGTGCCAACTCGTTCCTAATAGGAAGCATTGGCCTTTATCCTTTGTCGGGTCTTTCTTAGCAACCTTTGCTTTACCTGGTCTGCCCTTGCCTTTCTTAAAGAATTTTTCTGCTTTTCTTTTCTTTCTAGTCTCACCAGTTTAGAGAACTGACTTCTCTTTCTTGATAGTGCTCTATGCCTCCCTCAACATATTGAGGAGCTCCGGGAGAGTCACCTCAAGCTTGTTCATATTAAAATTCATTATGAACAATGAAAAAGAATCTAGTAGGGACTGAAGCACAATGTCCACACACAAGTTATCCTCTAGGACCATTCCTAGACCTATGAGTTTCTCTATCCACTCAATCAGTTTTAGGACATGGTTCTGAACCGGTGTCCCCTTAGTCATCCTTGCTCGGAAGAGGCTCTTGGATATCTCATATCGCTGAGTCCTTCCTTGTTCCTCAAACAGTTTGCGGATATATAGTAGTATGGATCTGACATCCATCTTTTCATGTTGTCTCTGCAACTCAGGAGTCATAAAGCCCAACATATAACACTAAGCAAGAGTGGAGTCATCAATGCACTTCATATAGTGAGCGATCTTATCCTCGCTTGCCCCTTCCTCAGGTATAGGCATCACTATAACAAAGATGTACGTGATTTTTTCTGCCATGAGAATAATTCTCAAGTTGCGGAGCCAATCTGTATAATTTAGACCAGTGAGGCGGTTGACATCAAGTATGCCACGTAAGGGATTTGAAAGCGACCTTTTCTAAAAATAAAGATGCTGCAGAAATAAATAACATGCAGATTTTACAAAAGTAAATAATCAAGATATGGACTTCTATCTTAATATGCTCATACTATTTTACTGGTGAGTTACATGATACCTTCAACACATGAAACATAAGTCTCCAACAGACTTCTAGTGGGGATCAGGATCCAATTAGCGTCTTAGTGTAACATCGAGGGACTCAACCAATCACACTAAGCCCGAAAGGTAGGCAACTTTTGCTGATCACAACTCCTTGTGATTCCCGTCCTGTTCGACCTTCAAATCACCATGGTCTCAAGGGACTCGACCAACCATAATGTTTGGTTAAGTTAATACTATCGTTACACGATGAGTCTGATTCGATGATATACCCTCGAGGGACTCGACCAAGCATACCATGTCCTTAGATCACCGGTGACATCTCTATGTCATAGGCAAGATAGCGAATCGAGATATAGGTAAGCCTCGAGGGACTCGACTAACTCAACCTACACTGGGAATTGGTCCCTACTTATAACAATGGAAGGCCACGTGGGTCAATCTAATTACCTCATGTTTACCAACTTAATATTATCAAGCGAGGGGTTTCTATGATTAGGTCTCCAAATATGACATATCACACATATACATATTTAATATATATCTAGATCGCATACAAATATATATATATATATATATATATATATATATTTATTTATTTATATATATGGTAGGTGTATAAACAATCACACCAGATGATTATGGACCACAACCTAATGTGATCATGCCTGAGCTAGTGGGCCTAATCACTTACATCAGGATCTATGTGTGCAGTAGTGCATCTCCATGCCATGTGATCGTTCATCTCGTCCTTATCGATTCTATTGACATCTCGACGCATCTCTATGTATCGCGATCGTCCGTTTTGTGGGTCCCGCTATCGCTTCCATGCTCCTGCTGTGCCTTCTCGTGTGATTACAACTTAATCATAAGCACGCAGACCCAACAATAAATGAGAAATATAATGGAGGCTCACAAGCCTCAATAATAATAATCACAAGTATGCACATCACACGGTCCATGATCATCCGTCCACACATCATACATCACATGTATAAATCATCATCATGTAGGACTACTAGATAATAATAAAAATAATAATCAATTAAACTTTTTAATTAATTAATATTTTCTGAAATTAGGGATATTTAGGAAATTTTCTAAATTTTGAGGGGTGTTTTCATAATATAGGAAAAAGGACAGAATGAGGAATTTTTAAAATTTTGAGGGGCACCCTACCGGCGGCGGCATGTGCGGCGGGGGGGTGGTGTGCCCGCGGGCGGTGCCACCGCTACAATTGGGTGCACCCCCAGGCGGGTGCCCCTACGGGCACCACCGCCCCTACTGTAACATCCCCCATTTTTAAAAATTTAGTAAATGCTTATTTTTAAATATGATGATTATTTAATAATTATTTTATAATAAATAATATTATATTAAAAGTTTATGGCTAGGAACCTAAGAGTAAATATTAGAAGTTTGATATGATTTATGAAAGATTCAGATTTAAGTTTAAAAAAAAAATAATAGTGAACATGTGTCACTAGCTAACCTAATGGTGCCACCTATGTTTATTCTATGGATGATACCTAAGCCCCTTTCATGCATGCTTGCCACCTTGCAACCCTTATATTAGTTAAATCTAATGTATTAGATAAGAAATAAAAGGATGAAAACTTAAGAAGCTGCAGCCAACGTTTGTTTGAGATGAAGAAGAAGAAGAAGAAGAAGAAGAAGAAGAAAAAGTTTTACTTTGGCTTGAGGTTTTGCATCAATTCCATAATTTTGGGACTCAAATTTGTTTAAGACAAGTGTTCTAACCCCATCCTATAGAAATATTAATCTTTATTTTTATTTTAATTCTTCATAATTTGAAAGATTTTAGCTTAGCACCAAACCTTTCTTTCATTTTAATACAAAGTCGTGAATCTGTAATTTTTTAATAATCTAACCTCTATGCACTATTTTGGACCTAACTTTTAGCACCAAACTCATTTTGGCAAAGCCTAATCCATTTGAAATTAGACTTAAAGATCATTTTGATACTAAGATTGAATGATTTGGAGTTTAAATGCCTACTAAAACTTCTGTTTCAATTAACCCTATAGATTCTACAAAACAGATATAATATTCTCTAACCTTTGGTTACTAAATTATTTATAACTCTTTGCTAGAAACTCCGAGTCATAAAAAGCTTAAGTTACCAAAAACTATATTGATACATCTTTCGAATGACACCTATTTTGTATAAATCGGAGCATAATTGATCATCTAAACAATTCATACAATATGTCTCTCCAATTTTGTTAGAATCGAGCTTTGATCGATTTTGCCTATTCTTGTTTCGTCTCTTTGGAAATTGATTTCAGCTAAAATACTTACTTCAGTTAAGCTTTACATTATTACTTCAAATTCATATATACTCTTGTCCTATAAATATTTGCATACCTTGATCTGTTATGTAAACTTCATGTTTGTATTGTAATGTTTCGTATAGGCACATGCATTCCGTTGTTCTGCATGTGTTTTCAATATGTCCCAATTTATTGTTCACGATATCTTTTATATTCTGGTGTTTGTCAGATCATTTGGACCTTTGATAGAAATAGTAAAGGGAATATATGGACCTTTGCTAGAAATGGTAAAGGGATATCTGGACCTTTGCCAGAAATGGTAAAGGGTATGTGCTTAGAGCCCGCGATACTCTAGATTATGTTTGGTGGTCATTCAGAAATGGATGGACCATATTATGTTTGGGATCCCACTTCACCTTCTATCTATTTGATATAATATCCAGAGCTTTAGTTATGTGCTTCTATATCTGCTCTGGATAAGAGTGAAATGTATGCAATGTCAAATGCGATGTTTGAGCTTCTGTTTCGTATTTATTCTTTGATATGTTCCGAAATGCTATATGCTCCAAAATGTTTCATATGTCATTGATTTCCAAAGTGCGTTTTACATCTTTGATATGCTTTGAAATGTTTCATATATCATGGATATGCTCCGTAATGATTTATCTTCCATTGATCGTTAGTTGCTTGTTGAGCTCTATGTGCTCACTCCGTTGTTATATAAATTTTTCAGGATAGCTTGTCGCTTGGTAGAATGTTTAAATTGAGCTACGATAGTGGAAAGCTAGAAGGTTTTGGAGCAAATCTTTCATACTTGATAGGTTGATGTTGTATAAGTTCCTTTGAGTATAATAAAATATCAATGACAACTCTAGATTGATGTATCATGTAAATATTTGAAAAGTACCTCTCATGTTAAGATTTTGGGAATGTTAAGTTAAAATTATGTAATGATATAAATATGTTGTACATGTTGATTTTGTGATTGTATAGATTCCCACAACTATGAATTTATGATATGGTTATGGTTTAGTTGAGTTGGCTTTGGATTTTACGATTCATTAAGTGATATGATGATATGATGATAAACTACACAGGTTTTATAAATTGTGGATTATAGTAGTGAATTTTGACTTGAATGTTTTCTTAGTGGCCTCAAATGTGTGTTTGGATCTTGGATTATTGTTGACTTATAATATTATTGATTTTGAGTTAGGTTCACATCTCCTGAATAAGGAGTAAAATTTAGGAGGCATGATAGAGGTGGTATCAGAGCATGATTTGAGGATCACTAAGATATTTGATATATGTGATATACAAAATACATTGAGGTCTAGTAAACTATAGTGATTAATGAAAATTTTCTTTGATGTCCTTTAGGAATCTAGGATGACGAGGACATTTGGTCCTCCTACTTCATATGTTTTCGATTAATTAATGGGGATGAAAGGGTTGATTGGAAATATTAAATTAGAGTGGTGCAGCGAAAGCATGGTGAACCTAATTCATTGGTGGTAGAATAGTAGCAGAATAATGGGCAATGTGAATGAAGAAGATATTTGATGTACGAAATTGTTCTAATGATCAAAAGATTTCTTTTGCCATCTTTCTATTAGAAGTAGAGGCTGAGCATCGGTGGAAAATAATAAAAATATGATTGGAAATGTGAACCTAACTCGAGTCCTCTAAATTTATCACACCTCATGAAAAGATAAGATTGGGTCTTTTGTGGTGACTTCCCTTTTCAAATCCAGATGTCTTGATCCTCTTGTTGTTACTTTTTGATTCATTTTCAATCATATTTTTATTATTTTCTACTAGTGCTCAGACTCTACTTCTAATACAAAGGTGGCAAAAGAAATTTTTTGATCGTCAGAATAATTTCGTACATCAAATATCTTCTTCATTCACATCACCTATTATTCTACCACTATTCTGCCACCAATGAATTAGGTTCACCACACTTCCGCTGCGCTATTCTAATTTAATATCCTCGATCAACCCTTTCATCCCTCTTAATTAATCAGAAGCAAATGAAGTAGGAGGACCAAATATTCTCATCATCCTAGATTCCTAAAAGACATCAAAGAACATTTTCACTGATCACTATAGTTTACTATACCTCAATATATTTTGCATATCAAACATATCAAATACCTCATTGATCCTCAAACTATGTTCTGATACCATCTATGTCACATCTCCCGAATATATTATAGATCAACAATACATTCTAGGATCCAATCACACATTTGAGGATATTGAGAAAACGTTCAAGTCAAAATTCACCTTTATAATCCATGATTCACAAAACCTATGTAGTTTATAATCATACCATCATATCACTAGACGATTCACAAAATCCAAAGCCAACTCAACTAAACCATAACCACCTCATAAATCCATCAGCATGGAAATCTATACAATTACAAATCCAACATGTATCACATGTTTATATCATTATACAAATTAGACTTAACATTCCCAAAATTCCGATATGAGAGGTATTTTTTAAATATTTACAAGATACATCAATCTAGAGTTGTCGTTGATATTTCATCACACACAAAGGAACTTATACAACATCAATCAATCAAGTACAAAAGATTTGCCCCAAAATGTTCTAGCTTTCCACTGCCTCAGCCCAACTTAAACATTTAAGCGAGCGACAAGCTATCTTGAAAAAATTATTAGCAATGGAGTGAGCATATAGAGCTTAGGAAGCAACTAACAATCAATGACAGATGAATCATTTCAGAGCATATCAATGACATATGAAGCATTTCAGAGCATATCAATGGCAGATAACATATTTTGGAACATATCAATGGCAGATGAAATGCTTCAGAACATATCAATAGCATATGAAGCATTTCGAAGTATATCAATGACATATGAAACATTTTGGAGCATATAGCATTTCGGAACATATCAAAGAACAAATACAAAACAGAAGCTCAAATGTCGCATTTGATGTTGCTTACATTTCATTCTTATCCAGAGCAGATATAGAAGCACATAACCAAAGCTTTGGATATCATATCAAATAGATAGAAGGTGAAGTGGGATCCCAAACATAATATGGTCCATCCATTTCTGAATGACCACCAAACATAATCTAAAGCATCGCGGGCTCTAAGCACATACCCTTTACCATTTTTGGCAAAGGTCCATATAATCCCTTTACCATTTCTAGCAAAAGTCCATATAATCCTTTTACTATTTCTAGCAAAGGTCCAAATGATCCCACAAACACCATAGTACAAAAGGTATTGTGAACAATAAATTAGGACATATCGGAAACACATGCAGAATAATGGAATGCATGTGCCTATACGAAACATTACGATAGAAACATGAA